>NW_026057586.1:78547649-78649826 GCF_023721935.1 Panthera uncia
TTGCCTTTGCCTTTGCCTTTGCCTTTGCCTTTGCCTTTGCCTTTGCCTTTGCCTTTGCCTTTGCTTTTGTTTTGGAAGCAGTTCAAAGGTAAAAACTCCTGGTTTGTTTTTATATAGCTGGGAGGTCTGCCCTCCCTCCCTTCCTATTCTGCTTCCTGTCCTCTTTCCCATACATCTGTTAGTCCGTTGGTCCCTCCATCCTGGTGGAAGGAATTGGTGGGAAGGTATCTTGCTTGGTTTATTGAAGGAGAGTGAGAACCGCAGTTTATACTATGGAAGTTCATCAGGCCAAGCAGATTATGGAAGCAGTAGGCTTTATACTTCATTTATAAAACAGCTTTTCTTCCAGCATTGAATTAGTTTTTAGATGCTAGTATTGAGACTATAATTGACAATAGTAGTTGCTGTTTTCTTTTTAGGATAGCCATCTCTGATTGCCATAGCAACATCCCAGAAGACAATCATCTTGCTCTAATGGCAGCATGTCAAGGAGTTGCCTTGAGTGTAACCCCACTTTTCTGAGATTATACTGGGAGTTTTAGTTTCAGAAGGAAGGTGATAACTTATGTTATAATTCTCTCTGTGTCGTTTCTGCTGTAGTTTTGTTGTCTGTAAGGACTGTGTATTTTTAGGAATCACTTGAGATCCCTGATATTATTTAAAGCTCGTTGTTTTGTATGAATAGATTATTAGAGTGGAGTATTTGATTGTGTTTTCTATTTACGTGTTTTGCTCAGACTGTAGGTTAAAGGTTTCTTTGGGTGGGGGGGCAGTTTATATGAGCCAAAGAAGATTGTTTGAATACTGTATTATGTAGTAGAAGTAGATTTTATTTAATTTCCTCCATATGTACTGTATTTATGGAATAATTTTCATTATAATTGTTTGATCTTAAATAAAAACACTAGTAGAAAGGCCAACTTATAAGAAATACTGTCATAGTACACTTGGCTGAAAAGAAAAAAGAAAATGGCGGGATTGAATTCTCTGATACTCAGAAGTTTTGATGATTTTCCACGACAGAGTCTCTTGTTCTTGAGTTCTATTTGTTCAAGTAGGAAAATAATGGTATCACTTCTAATTATTTACACAAATTAACTTAAACATATTAAATAGTCACCAACTTAATCTCATGGGTTTCTAAGAGGATGTTGTTTGTGAACTTTAAGATTTAATTACAGGTGTATAATTAGATTATCTGGTGGATTTGACTTTCTCAGAGAAAATGGTATGTTATACACATAAATTAATGAACATTTAAAAAAAGTTGTTTTTCATTATTTCAATTTATTTCAGTAGTTATTTGGTCTTAAGAATATGTCACAAAACTGTCAGAAAATGCTACCAAACACAGTCACGTGTAACAAAGTTTTTAAACTGAAGGCAATGGAAGATTAAAATGTGCTATACACAGTAGTGTAATTTAGTAGGAAACTTTTTATATTAGGGATGTAGAGATTGGCAGTTTGAGACCTTTGATGAGTACTTTTATTTGTTTTTACATTTAAATATTTATTAAAAAAATTTTTTTTATTTTAAAGTAATCTCTGCACCCAGTATGGGGCTCGAACTCACAACCCTGAGATAAAGGATCGTATGCTCCCCCTGACTGGGCCAACCAGGTGCCCCCCAGTACTTCAATTTTTTTTTAAAGTTTAAACTGAGCAAAATTTTGGAACTTTCTCGATTTATTTTTGTATTCTATTCTTTTGTCACTTCTCTTTCTGGATTATCATCAAATTATTTCTTTTTTTCCATAAATATTATTTTGAACTCCCAAATTCATCTGTCTCAGAGTATAAATCAGTTTCAGGGTATGCCTCTTAGTTTTTGGATGCCTACATGGCTGATATTTAGAGATAATACTTTAAAAATACCCCTCCCCCCCCCCCCCCCCCCCGGGGAGTTTATGCCTCACCTTATGCCTCTTTAAATTTTAATTGATTAAATGAAATGATATATTGAAATCCTCAGTCAGATGACACATTTCAGGTACTTAATAGCCATATATGGCTAGGGGCTACCTTGATGGCCAGTGCAGGTAAAAACATTTCCATCAGCACAAAAAGTTCTATTGGACAGTGCTGGTATAGGTGCAGAACCAACAATGGCTGGAAATGGCAGAAAGGCTATTTGTGGCACCATCTTAAGGAAGAGGCACTGAAAGTATTGTAACAGAAGACCATTGAGCAGGAATATGGTAGGATGTTTTCTTCATCTGGTTGGGGTCTTAAAAAGGGTATCATGACATTTCCCCCCAGTCCTCCAGTAGTCCTCCCTTACTTCTCTCCCTTCTCTCTCTGTGTGCTTCTCTTCCTTTCTTCCTTTTTCACATGGCAGTGAATTTATTGATTATGTTAGGAAACGAGGTTTCTTGATGGTTTTCCTATGCTTTTCAAGTTGACAGCTTCATGTGGTAAACCTAAGACTGCTTTTCAATATCTACTTCTCACAAGGTTTATCTTGATCTCCTGATGAGCTTTCATTTATAAATGCCACTCCACTTCCATTAGCTTTATTTAGAGGTTTCTGTATTCATGATCTTGCCAGTTTGCTATTTACATTTTTTTCTAGGTGCAGGCAGGATTTGTGGAGGTTTATTTTGGTATAGTTCTGCTTGTGTGCTAAAAATAAATGGGATAGATTAATTGTGCCAGTTTTGGATTTTACAGTCCTTGGTGGCTTTTTGTAGTGTATTTGTGCAGTGAACGTCAGGTGCTCTACAGAACATTTGCATTTTCCCTGAAGGACTGGTGGTTGGATTTTAGGGCCCTGTGATACCATTATAGAAACATCATGTATGTATATGTTGGTTGCTTGTATGAGTGATTTTGGGCTGTTTATTTTATTTTGGATTGATGTTAAGTAATTTTAGATATGATATATATTCCATGACATAAGGCAGTTCATTCAGTAAACATTTACTAAATGGTCTCAGAGGTTTGGAAGCAGTAAGAATATCATCAATACCATTTGCATGGCATTTTTTGTGATTTTCTTTAGCAATGTAAATGTGGCATGATTTCAAAACTGTGTATTTTCCTTAATGTAGTTGAAGTTCCAGATATGCAATCGAAGGTATACTCTATTCTGAAATGATTTCACTAAAGATTCTGACCCTTGAATGTGGTCTAGAGAATGTGTGCTGTGGTGGTGATTGGAAATCATTTGTAGGTGCCTTTGCTAACTCAGCATGCTTATGGGATTTGTTCTTTAGATTATAACCTGCCTCCCTGCCTTGCCGCAATGGTGTATGGCTCATGGAATGCCTAGGTTGCAGCAGGAAAGGAGGGCATGTGAGTTTGACTTCACTGAAATTGACTTAGAGTAGTTTGTGGCATTCGACTGTCCATATAACATTAGAAAAATTTAGGGGGAAAATAACTTTCTTAGTGCTTTTAGAAAAGTTATTTCAGGAGGAAGTCTAACTTTAGTTCAGCCATGGTTAAATGTTATTAGCATTGAGAGCTTAGATTATAGTTGAACCACACTTGGAAACTTTCTGGGCTTACCACAGTTTGAGGACTCTATCATTTGAGGAAGTATTGTCTTGGTTTTATTTTGGTCTTGGGACCATGTAAGTGGGTCTGGAACTGATGGACCACTCCTTCAGCAGTGGATAGGAAGCAGTGAGGAATAGTAAGAAAAATACTTAAGAAGGAAAGCATGGTAGAGGATAGTAGAGTTAGAATATGTAAACTGGGTGAAAAGCAGTGATTTTTGAGTTAGTGTTTCAAAAAAGTGTAGGGTGGTCATGGTTAGTTGGGCAAGGCATCAGAAGAGGCAAGAGACTGATAATGTGGCATAGTTGTAGTAATCTTTTTTTTTTTTTTTTAACAAAGCTATAGTTTATAAAGGAAATAGCCTAGCCTATATGATTTTTCTGTGGACAGTTTAAAAGTTTCCTCAGTGTGGCCTTAGGGTTCTGAATTAATCCAAAGTAGAAGTTATTAAAGGACGTTGAATATTGAAGTATATCTCCTTTGTTTATACATTTTTTTTTCAGGAATCAGAACCTTTAAGGAAGGTCTGCCGTCTGTAATATGCTTTCAGTATTTAAAAGTCTATTGGTAATGGGTACCTAAAATGTTGACAGTTTAAAAAGCCATTAGGCTCTGAGCACTCACTCCCTGTCAATACTGATAATTCTTGCATAGGTACATTTTATTTTGTGAAGACATACATATCTACACACATACACGTATATATTTATACACATATATTGGAATGCATAAAATATATATGATGCCTTTTTTTGGGCAGGGGGTTAACATTTCCATTTTTTGTATCACACTTTTACCATGTAACAATAACAACAGCAGCAGCAGCACCATCATCATCATTTTTTGATGCTTTATTCTTCATACAAACTATATGAATTAATTTTGTCCCTTTTCCTTTATAATTAGAATATTTGAATCTTACTTGAGTTATTAGTGAAATGGTAAGTGTGATATGACTATCATTTGAAGAGCGCTTTCCAAAGACCTTCATATACGTTAACCTTACTGTATAGAGTGATAGTTAACTAGTCCTCTGAAAGTGACCCGCGAGTTCAAATTCTTGAATGTTACTGTGAATTCATGGGTTTAAACGTATTGTTTCAATTGACTGTAGTTGTTACCCTTCTTGATGTTTAAATTGTTCCATCTTTGGGCCAGTGCAAGTCTATTTAAGATGGCTTCTGAGTCCTTTTGATATGACTGTAGAAGTCATTGATACTTTCCTTGTTTTTTGGAATGACAGGATATTCCAGACTTATCTTGAACATTTCTGCTCCAGATCTGTCATCAGCCATTTTGCCAAAGAATTCTGGTTCCTTTAAGCGGATATAGCATTTAGAGACCATAATCTGAGCACTGGGGATTCTTTCTGCTATTAATCATTGTTTCTAGGGTTTTTCAGTGAACAAATCTAGATACATGTCCTTTCTTTTTCCTTTTTCTAAGATAAAGAATACAGTAATTCATACTAATGCTTAGCAGTTCAGGTTCAGGACTGTAGGATTTTTACTTAATGCCATTTCTTATTTCTGTATCTTCTTTCTCCTGTGCCCAGACTGCTTCTGTGCACCTCTGTTTCTCATATGCTTTATCATGTACTATAAATATAACAGTTTTAGAATAACAACACCACTATCAACGATATCATTACTGCAAACAGTACTGCTTGTTGTTGTTGTCTATTTGGAATATACGTATTTTTGCAGATTTTTGTTGTTGTCGTCTTTTGTGTATATCCTATTTACAGTCAGTAATTCCTCTCTCTGTGGTTTTGTCACTAACTGGTCACACAGTGAGGTGCCTTTGTTTAATTTTACTTTTGATATTTTAGACATTAGTTATATAAAAGTTTAATCTTGTTTTATAATTACATAAATTGTGATTCCAAAGTTAAATCTACAAAAACAAGGCATATTCAATGAAGTCTAGCAAGAGCACACATTTTCTTTTTTAACTTGGTCAGTAGCGAGTTGTATAGAGGATGGCAGACTTATTTTTGTTTTATGTTCTTTTGGAAGGTTTAAGTAGGAGGACATAGACAGTTGTGAATCAGTTCTTTAGTAACAACTTCTTTATGTTCTAGACCCCCAGGTAATTAATAATAAAGAGAAGAGTGCCAGTTAAAAAAAAGACAGGCTGTCCTTGATAGCCCCTAACTAATTTTGCATCTCATTATATATTTTTCCCTTTCTGTAAGTTATATTCATCCCTCTTCAATGATAGATGTTCATTTCTGAGACTGATGAGTCTTGAATGTATTGGTATCCATGATTTCTGTCTTGCATATGAAGAAATATCATTCCTTCTCTGCCCATTACAAGCACTGCTGGGCTCTGTTAGTTTGAGCCTAAGTTAAGGTTTTAGCTGTTCTGATGCTTGGCAACTTTGGAAATACAATAATACCTAATTATGGCTATATCTGTTGAAGGTAATCCTGTAAATGCTGGTAGCTTGCTTGTTTTTTTTTTTTTTTTCCTTAAGAAAATTTTTAAGTTTATTTATTTTTGGGAGAGAGAGAGTGAGAGGGGGAGGGGCAGAGGGAGATTGGGAGAGAGAATCTATAGCAGGCTCTGCACTGTCAGTGTGGAGCCCGATGTGGGGCTTGAACTCATAAGCCATGAGATCGTGACCTGAGCCGAGGCAAGGAGTCGGACGCTTAACTGACTGAGCCACCCAGGCGCCCCAAGGTAGCTTTCTTAATTTTCTCTTTCCATTGCTGTTTTAAGTTTCATGTTTTCCTTCTGCAACTAAAAAAATACAAAAACGAGTTTTTAAATTGTGCGGTATGTTTAGTTTTATTTTTTATTTTACTTTTTAAAGTTTATTTATTTTAAGAGAGAGAATAAGCAGGGGAGGGACACAGAGAATCCTAAATAGCCTCCACACTGTCAGCATGGACCCCAATGTGGGGCTCGAACTCGCAGACTGTGAGATCATGGCTTGAACCAAAATCAAGAGTTGGACGCTTAACTGACTGAGCCACCCTGGTGCCCCATATGCAGTATAATTTAAATTCTCCAAAAAGGAAAACATTTTATGCATGCTAAATATATTTCAGGGAGATTTAATATGTGAGGTTATGATTATCCCAGTGATGAAGCTTATACTTCTATTTCCTTAAAACAGGAAGTATCATTGCTTTCTCAGGCTCCAGGAAGGCAGAAGATTGATTTGAATTATGAAAGGACAAGTTAGGAAAATAATTGAGGTTAGTCTCAGATCAGTTAGATTGGTGGCCATTAATGAAAATACACTTGTTTTTATAAATTTTGTCTGTAACCCAATTTCTTTTTTCCCCCATTTTAGAAACTTAATTTTAAAATTTTTATTTAATTTTTTAAATAATTTTTAAAGTTTATTTATTTATTTTGAGAGAGAGAGCAGGGGAGGGGCCTAGGGAGAGAGAGAGAGAGAGAGAATCCCAAGCAGGCTCTGTAGTGCAGGATCATGACTGAACCGAAATCAAGAGTCAGATGCTTAACTGGCTGAGCCACCCAGGGAGGGGCCCTGTAAAAAAAAAAAAAATGAACGTAAACTTGCATTTATCTGTCAGTCTGTCAGTCTGTCTATCTATCTATCTATCTATCTATCTACCTATCTATCTATCTAGATCCAAGTTAGTTAACATGTAGTGTAGTAATGGTTTCAGGAGTAGAATTCAGTGATTCGTCACTTACATATAACACCCAGTGCTCATTGCAGCCAGTGCCCTCCTTGATACCCATCACCCGCTTAGCCCACCCCACCCCCCCAACCTCCCCTCCAGCAACCCTCTGTTCTCTGCATTTAAGATCCTCTTATAGTTTGCCTCCCTCTGTTTTTATTTTATTTTCCCTTCCTTTCCCCTATGTGCATCTGTTTTGTTTCTTAAATTCCACATATGAGTGAAATCTTACGATACTTGTCTTTTTCTGACTGACTTATTTTGCTTATCATAATACGCTCTAGATCCATCCATGTTGTTACAAATGTCACTGTTTCATTCCTTTTGATCACCGAGTAACATTCCATTTAATACACACACACATTCATCAGTCAATGGACATTTGGGCTCTTTCCATAATTTGGCTGTTGTTGATAGTGGTGCTATAAACATTGGGGTGCATGTACCGCTTTGAATTAGCATTTTTGTATCCCTTGGATAAATACCTAGTGGTGCAGTTGCTGGGTCGTAGAGTGATTCTGTGTTTAATTTTTTGAGGAACCTCCATACTCTTTTCCAGAGTGGTTGCATTCCCACCAGCAGTGCAAAAGTGTTCCTCTTTCTCTGCATCCTCACCAACACCTGTTGTTTCCTGAGTTGTTAATTTTAGCCGCTCTGACAGGTGTGAGGTGGTATCTCATTGTAGTTTTGGTTTGTATTTCCCTGATGATGAGTGATGTTGAGCAATTTTTTCAGGTGTCTGTTAGTCATCTGGATGTCTTCTTTGGAAAAGTGTGTATGTCTTCTGCCCATTTCTTCACTAGATTCTTTGTTTTTTGGGTGTTGGGTTTGATTAGTTCTAAAGCAATTTTTTTCTTTATGTTTATTTTTGAGAGAGAGAGAGAGAGAAAAAGAAAGAGTGGGGAAGGGACACAGAGAGAGGGAGACACAGAATCCGAAGCAGGCTGCAGGCTCCAGGCTCTGAGCTCTCAGCACAGAGCCTGGTGCGGGGCTCGAACTCACCATCTGCAAGATCATGATCTGAGCCAAAGTCAGACACTTAACTGCCTGAGCTACTCAGGTGCCCCCAAGTTTGATTAGTTCTTTATAGATTTTAGATTCTAAGCCTTTATCGGATATGTCATTTGCAAATGTCTTCTCCCATTCTGTAGGCTGCCTTTTAGTTTTGTTGATTGTTTCCTTCGCTGGGCAGAAGCTTTTTATCTTGATGAGGTCCCAACAGTTCATTTTTGCTTTTGTTTCTCTTGCCTCTGGAGACATGTTGAAAAAGAAGTTGCTGCAGCCAAAGTCAAAGAGGTTGTTGCCTGTTTTTTCCTCTAGGATTTTGATGCTTTCCTGTCTTACATTTAGGTCTTTCATCCATTTTGAGTTTATTTTTGTGTGTGGTGTGAGAAAGTGATCCAGGTTCATTCTTCTGCATGTCACTGTTCAGTTTTCCCAACACCATTTGCTGAAGAGACTGTCTTTTCTTCCATTGGATATTCATCTCTGGTTTGTTGAAGATTTGTTGGCCATACATTTGGGGGTCCATTTCTGGGTTCTCTGTTTTGTTCCGTTGATCTGTGTGTCTGTTCTTGTGCCAGTACCATACTGTCTTGATGAGTATAGCTTTGTAATACAGTTTGAAGTCCGGAAATTGTGATGTCTCCAGCTTTGGTTTTCTTTTTCAGGATTGTTTTGGGCTATTTGGGGTCTTTTCTGGTTTCATACAAATTTTAGGATTGTTTGTTCTAGCTCTGTGAAGAATGCTGGTGTTATTTGATGGGGATTACATTGAATATGTAGATTGCTTGGGGGAGTGTAGACATTTTAACAATGTTTGTTCTTCATTCCAAGAGCATGGAATGTTTTTCGCTTTCTTTGTGTCTTTTTCAGTTTCTTTGATAAGCTTTCTATAGTTTTCAGCGTACAGATCTTTTACCTCTTTGGGTCGGTTTATTCCTAGGTACCTTACAATTTTTGGTGCAAGTGTAAATGGGATCAATTCCTTGATTTCTCTTTCTGCTGCTTCATTATTGGTGAATAGAAATGCATCCAATTTCTGTACATTGCTTTTATAATCTGTGACTTTGCTGAATTCATGTATCTGTTCTGACAGTTTTTTGGTGGTCTTTTGGGTTTTCCACTTAAGAGTGTCATGTTGTCTGCAAAGAGTGAAAGTTTGAATTCTTCCTTGCCAATTTGTATGCCTTTGATTTCTTTTTGTTGTCTGATTGCCCGGTTTCTTCTTAATGGAATTGGTAGCCCAGAGTTTCTTCCCTCTTGTGGTGGGAGAAAGTAGGGAAGGGGAGCCAGAGTGGGAATGGCTAGGAAAGGAGCTCTTCTCAAAAGATCCTTCTTTGTTTTGGCAGATCTGTGGAGAAAGTGATTCTCATGGGAGGTGGGTGGGGAGTGACCATTTGTGTTTCTTTCCTTTGTGGGTAGCTTGAAGGAATCTAGTGATAACCCATGTCTTTGGTCCCAAGTAGCTGACTAGAAGAGACTTAGTCTTACCGGAGTGTCACTAAGTGAAAAGAAACTAGGAGAAAAGAAGAAAACAATGACGTGGGGAAACTTTTTTTTTTTTTTTTTACAGTACATCTTTTTGAAGTGTCATCTCATTTTCTGTGCATTATTGGAATGTACTTTTAACTGACATTTGAAGTGCTTGTGAGGCCAGAACTCTAGAACAAACTGATGGAGGTAAAGTCTGACTTCTCTCTTCCTTTACTGGTACCTTTGCTATTTCCATCACTGCTTTCTCGGTTCTGATTAAACCTTGGCAGCTACGTGAAACCCAACCCATGCGTCCCAAAAGGCAGGTCACACGTGTAATTGGGTAATGTAGGAGGACATGTGCAGTGAGTCCCTTTCCACTCACTGATAGTGTCCTGGGTAGTAGCCCTGAGAAGAGACAGTGAAGACGCGGTGTTTGTGAATACCAACTGAGATCATCACCAAGCAACACACTGCTACTTTTTCTAGTGATGATAAATTATTTCTAGCCTTTATCTTAGCCATTTCATATATTCTGAAAAGGATCGCATCCTGTCCCCTGCCAGTTGGTCTTGGACTGTGGCTGGGTTACCTGTGAAAGTGAGATAGCGAACTGGGATCCACACACGAGACAGGTAAAGTCTAGGAGTAAGAGCGGGAGCCAAGTTTGGGGAATACAGTGAGTTGAAATGAAGTAGGAATAGGGGTAGAACAAAGGAAGACACATGATGGAGAGCAAGATAAGGAAGAGGTAGTGACTAGGGGAGCTTATAGTGGGGAATGAGGCAAGGCTCTGTATTAAAAGCCAGGGCAGTGGTCAGACACCTAGATACATACTAGAGGCAAGGTAGTTGGTTAAAAGTTTATAATTTAGGAGTCAGAACATCTCTTCCCTGAAAAAGAAGACTATCGTTTTGAGCCGTTTGTAGCACCGCTCCTGAGACAGCAGTCTTTCCTAGGTGGGAAAGTTCTTCCTAGGTGGGAAGGTTCTTGCTAGGCAATAGCTACTCCCAGATGAGCCGACACAGAAAGCAGCAGTTCACTTTCCATGCTGAATCTGAATCTTACCATGCATTCTGCGTTGGCTGTCATCCAGGAGTGAAGACAGTTGCTGACTCTTCAGCAGCTGGTCTAAATCACAAGGGCGTTTACGGTGGGTAAGTAAGGTTTTGGTAAGTTCTCTCTCAAAGTAGATTTCTAGATCACAGTCCAGAAAATCTGAATATGTTTGTATGCAGAAACTGTGAGGTAGGTTAACTTTGGAAGCAAATCACTAGATTATTGTGGGCTAGCACACGATTGACATTTGGAAGAGATGCATCTTGACATCTTCCAAAAGTCCCAGTTTTGTGAATACCATTATGACATAAAATTTTCCTTCGCAAAATATAATTTTTGCCCCGCTGGACCACTCACCAAAAATATTTTTGCAGATGGCTGTTTCTTGTTTCTGACTAAGCATATGGTCACTGGTTCCATTTATAAGTCAGAGTCATCCCCGATGACTTTCCTTCCTTGTCCTTTTGGCTAACACTAGTCATTCCTTAAACCTCTTCACTTTTACCACCAGCTGTAGCACTTGGCTGCTTTTTAATGTCCATGTCTGTCAGAAGAAAAAGCTTTAAAACAATAGCTTCAGGGAAGTTACTGTGTTCTCAGGCAACAAGTAGAGAAGGATACACAAAGACAACAAAATACACAAAGACAACAAAATACACAAACCCACCTGTTGGGTTCATTTGCAAGTGAAGTGACTGCTTCCTTTCACCGGCCTGTGGCCTGTGCGGGGCCTGCTGCTCACATTCTAGCCTCTGCAAAGTTGCCTGGACTACATTTTCATGGTGGCCCTTTTCTGTACATCTGGAATGGTTGAAACTAAAAACTTTAAGTCGATCACTACCAAAGTTCTTCTGTATATTCTTCCTTTCATCTGTCAATTTTCTTTGAAAAAACTTAGAGTGGTGCCTGGGTGGCTCAGTCGGTTAAGTGTCTGACTTGGGCCCAGGTCCTGATCTCACAGTTCTGTGAGTAGAGCCTGGTGCCTGCTTGGGATTCTGTGTCTCCCTCTCTCGCTGCCCCTCCCCTGCTCGTGCTGTCTCTCTCTCAAAACTAAATAAACGTTATAAAAAATTTAAAAAAAAATTTAGAGCAATTTGTTTGTAAATTAATACTAACGTCACCAATAATTAGATTGTAGGGATGTTAGGATTCTAACCATATTAGATAAAGTTCTTAAAAGAGGTGTAGAGAAATTAAACAGCATGTATTTCTATATCTGACTTTCTTGTTGGTTTTCTGGTAGGATTTCCTTTTAGAACCAAATGAAGATAACATTTTAGATGTTACCTTTGTTCAAGGTGTGCTTTTAATTCTGGGGATAAATGTAATGGTATAATTCTCTGACATGCTTATTTGGAAACATATGTTAGGTTCCTTTGGGTTCTTTTTTTATTTGGAAATTTCATCAGTTTGTAAATAACTACAGCTGTTGTCATGTGTTGGTGCAAACCTTCCATTATCTGTGTTTTCTGCTCCCATCATATACCACCATTAGTGAAGTTAGCCATGTGAATTTAATTTCCAGCTGTAGATGTAAGGAAGTGAGCATGATTGTTTGGATCTATTGTTAAGGAAAGGCTAAATGCTTACTAGGTTTTCTTACACACCTTTAAAAGTATTGTGAATTTCTTACGTTATTTGTCTTTGAGGATATATAGATAAATCTTAGTACTACATTTGAAAACTATGGTTGTGTATATTCAGTGCTTCAGCTGTAGGACTGAAAATTCTTCTTGATATAGAAGAATTTTGAAATTTACAGTGTTTATATTTTGTAGAATGAATTCTGTCAATTAGGAATTCTTTTCGTGGAATAAAATTAAGTCGTGTTCATGAAATATGGAATGAAGTACCAAGGCTATCTCTCTCTTCCCACTCCCCTTTTACCTGTTCCTGTCAAATACTTTATTTAATATATCTATAATTTTCAAGTGATAAAGTTTCTTTCAAAGTTTGGTTTTAAATGTCATATACCATAATGCTAAATGTCTTTATTCTGTACTTATTGGCACTTGCATTTTAATCATCCATCCATCCATCCATCCAGCCATCCTTGTCTGTGTTGTTTTTGGAAGTTCCTGTGCTATAAAGATTTACAGTTTAGTGGGGTCCTTGTAATTATAATGCCGGGCTTTTGAATTTTTGAAACTTTTAACTTTTAAACTTTTTTTTAACTGTTAAACTTTTTTAACTGTTTTAACTTTTAAACTTATTTTTCTCAGTTCTGATTGAAAGGATGAATTTCAATAAGAGGCTTAACATTTCATAAAGAAATGCATCTATGTTTTGGCCACTCTTTGAATTATGTTGACGCTTTTAATTAACTTTTACAGGTAGCACCACACCAGGATGACAAGTAATGCCAGGTATCTCTTACAGTATTAAATCGATGTAGCCTGTTAGTATATGTGCTGCAAAGCAAGTTTCTGTAAAATAAATTTCACTTTATTGTCCAATTCCATTTCATTTGATAGTCGTAAACTTACTGAATGTTAGAACTTTAAGGACTATTTATTTTTGCACATCATTTGCAAACGTGTATCAGCAGAACCTACTTGTAAAACCAAATCTTACATGGAACGCTTACATGTGTTAACAACTTCAACGGAGTAAATTTTAAAGATCTCATTGGCTGTATTCAGTGAGCCATGAATCGGACAGCATCTCATCTAGCAGATAGAAAGGATCTTTGAAGAGCTGTACAAAATGGAAGACTTTGTAGGCAGGAGGTGAGACAAGGCAGTTATTCTAGCAAAGAGCTGATTGTTTCAGGGAAGTCATCTTTCTCTGGTGGATGGCAGAGGACTGTCAGGCAGAATATCTCATTAGTGCCAACCAGTAATTCCAGACTGACTGGTTGAGATTTCGTTCCTGGGAGAGGCTGAAATTACCCCTAAATTAGGAATTAAGCCTTGGTTAGGTGTTGTGGGCTCAGCACAAGTGACTCCATTTTAGGCCTGTTGTCTCTTTTCTTAACATGCGGTTTTACCTTACATGGAAAGCTAAAGCATACATAAAGCTGCTGCTCTTCCTGCTTTGAAGGTGGTGTGAAGTTTGTCCTGAGACCTGTGAGGCACTTTCAAGAGCCTGACAGTTCAGAGGAATGTGGTTTGGAGCCACTCATTTGAGTCCAACCCTCCCAATCCCACATCCCCCAACCCTTTTTGTCAGGTGAGTAGACGCAGACTACCTTTAGTCTGTAGATTTTTGTAGAAAACAGTCATGAAATGTATCTGAAAAGTTTTAACAAAGCCCATTCCTCTGGGTCCAGGTACTTAGCAGTGGGCCTGGCAAGAACAGCAGTGCTTTTGTAAAACTTTGCAATTTCTTTCTTTCATCCTTTTGCAAGATGTTCATATATTTTGAAGAAATCTCCTGACTTTCCATTCACTCCCAAGTCTTTTGTGAGAAGGAATGTGAATTTTTCTTAAGCACTAAAATTGCCTTACTGAGGAGTGAATCTGTGGCAAGATACTGGCGATGAAGAACCCAGGAGGCTGTGTGATGGTGCGGGGTTGGTGGCTTTTTGGGGAAATTAGGGATTCCTTGTGCCTCATGGCCTTGGGCTGTGTAGAGTGAGTCAGCCAAGCGCAGAGAAGTGAAGTCACTTGCTCAGAGGCATACAGTTTGTTAGCGGCAGAGCCAGAATTGCAGCCGGATCTCTAGTAACACTGCGCTTTTCCCTTTTCCATTGTGCTCCTTGACCTCTGACTGTTGTCTGGATGGCCATAATACTTGAGAAAACACAGTGTTGTATTCCTCAAGTAGAGGGCATTTTATCCTTCAAGTCAGGACTTAGGTCCTGGAAATTGGTGTTTTTCTTTATCTTTTAAAAAATCTTAAGCTATGTAAAATGATTCTGCTTTGAACGAAGGGAACTGGTATCTGCCAAAATCACTATTGAGCTTCTCTAGTCATTTATTTTCTTGAAATTGAAATGAAACTTTCTGAACACAGCCTTACTGAATATGGATTTCAGAGCCATAATAATGCTTCTTGCCTCTGCAGATTTTGAATTGATCTGAGTTTGGCAGTGAATTATGTATGTGTTATTTCAGGAATTTTGCACATGCCCTGCTTTAAACCACTGATTATTTTTGTAAAATGCTGTTGTGTGGATTTGGCTCATTCCATTGACGCTGAACTCATCAGATGGCTATATTGTCTTCTAGGAATGTGACTTGAATTCATTAAATGACACAGGCAACAACATCTGTTTTATAAAGCTAGTTTAGTTCCCTAAAACTTAAAATTTTCAAATTTACAGCTTACAAATAGAATAAACCTTACTTCTTTTATGCCGTAAAAAGATTTCCACAGAGTTTTGATGATGACTTATTTTAGCCTTATTCTTAACGTAATTCTTACAACTTATTTTCTTATTCTATTGTTCATTTTCAAGGAAAAGTAATATTAGGAATGTTGGAAACTTACAGTCTTAAATGAGTGACTCTCAACTTTTTTAGGTCACCTTATCCGTTTGAGATTTGCAGAAAGCTTTGGATGGTCTAGAATAAGCACCTGTACATGTGCTTCTGAAACTGTGTACAGCTGTGGGGAGTTGGAGCTCTCTAGGGCAGATCCCCTCAAGTTCATTACCTCCTGGTTGATGTTGGTTGGTGTCTTGTGCTTCATATGTGTTACTAAGTATGTTAATAACGCTGGTGACTCTGCACCAAAGTTACCTTCTTTATGTACAGATTTTAGATTTATAGAATATTGGAATTGCTGTTAAAAAATAAAGTATTTTATGATGTTGGTCCATTAATGTATCATTTATATTTCTCTGTTGTATTGTCTATTTTTATTCTTTTCCTCTTCCTTGTGGTTTTTCCAGGGAAGGAAACCTATCCATCTCAAGGTTTCTTGATTTATTATCCCAGCACTGATTTGGATACGTTTGATGAGCAAGGTTTATATGATAGATATATGGTATTAAAATAAAAATATGCTTGTCAGATTTCATCTTGGGAGGTTTGTTCCTTTATGCCTCCTGTGTATAATATTTCCAAGTGGTGTTTTCAATTTGGGATATAATATGTTAGAGAAAATTGGGACTTAGGTAGAGGTAGATACTCTCCTATGATAAACCATAGGGCTTGTGTATCAAACCAGTGGATGTGCGTTATTATGTGTAGCCGATCCAGTACTCTTTCTTTTTTCTTTTCTTGTAATGTTTTGTTTACTTTTGAGAGAGAGGGAGGGTGTGAGCGGGGCAGAGGCAGAGAGAAGGAGAGAGAATCCCAAGCAGGCTCTGCACTGTCAGCACGGAGCTTGACGGGGGGCTCGAATTCACGAACCGTGGGATCACAATCTGAGTTGAAGTTGGACACTCAACCAACTGAGCCACCCAGGTGCACCACTCTTTTTTTAAAACAACATTTTAAAAAGTTTTAAGAATTTATTTTGAGAGAGCAGTAGAGAGAGAGAAAGTGCACAAGCGAGAGAGGGGAAGGGAGAGAGGGAGAGAGAATCCCAGTCTCCCGTCGATCACGACTTGGGCCGAAACCAAGAGTTGGACGCTTAACTGACTGAGCCGCCCAGGTGCCCCTGACCTGGTACTCTTTGTAGGGGCCGTGTTCTGTGGCAGTGTGGAGTCTCACCAGCAGCTTCAAGGCAAGCACGTGTATCTGCTAGCTAATTCTGAGGATGGCTGTTCTTTTGTAACATCTCTTCAAACTGGATTTTTACTTTAAACTCAGAGGATGGGTCCATTTACTTGCCAGCCCACCCCTTGAAATGATAATGGCAATAGCTACCGTATCTGCTGTGTGACAAGAACTTTTATGATGTTCTCTACCTCCAGACCTTTATTTAAAAAACTTTAACTTCCTGACTACTACTCATTTCATCATTTATCTTTAATCATTAAACCAACTCAGATTTATTGATGGGAAATTGAGGTTCAGCGAGGGTGGTGCCTTTGAAGTGTGCTTAATAAGTATCACTTATGTTATCGTGGGCTTTATGTACCAGAACTGTTTGCTTGCTGTATTTCTTTCCCTCCCAGTGGGCTATAGGTGTATTGAGGACAGTCTCCATACATAGTCCTAATACTAGTAATATAGTGCCTGCTAAGTTATTAAGCAATAGTTGAACAATTGCTGGTTGAATGAATTCCCATGAGTTTTACAATTTAGACCCGATAAGCAAAATTATTTTTCTTCACCTGTTTCTCTCACCAAACTACAAATGGTGTTTTACTAATAAGTGTGACAGTTTATTGTGAATGTAATTGATGTCTTCGTTTAGCATCATTTATACAGTATGTGATGAGAAAGGTGGCTAAAATGTATGAAATTGTTAACATTGTCAAAAGTACAAAAGTGCCTTGGAAATGTTGAATGGCTGCCATTGCTTTTTTTTCTGGTCTCAGAAGGAAATGAGACACTTAAAAAGGCAGAGGATTGTGTCACTTTATCAAACAATCTTACATTAGTACGTGAATTTAATCACATATGATTCTTTAAATAGGGTGTTTAAAATGTTTTCTTCTCTTCTATTTGAACTATAACAAAGTAATTTGGCTTACTGCTGATTTAAATGATATTACTTAGAAGACACAATCTGGGATAGAAAATGCTCGTATAGTCTTGAACCTTCTAAGGAAGGAATATAATTTTCTAATTAATGCCCTTTACTGTGTAAAGATAGTCGTTTTAGGTGATTAGCTTCCTAAATGTTGCAAGTATGATATGAGGGCAAATATATTTCCTTATTTTGGGGGATGTGGGCAAGGGTAGGATTTGATACTGGACGAAAATATTATTTTTCCTATTACATGTTACATGTTTGAATTAAAAAAAAAAGCGTTTAGTGAAGTTCCAGTCTTAAAATTTGATGACTGTTTAACCAAATGGGAGCTATTTTCTGAAAGTGCTTTAGGACAATCAAGTGCTAGTGCTTTTACACGCTTATTCAAAGTACAAATTTAGGCGTTTGATGAAAGTATATTCTGAGAGAGAATGCTTCAAAGTCAGATTATCAGCTTCCGTAAGCCTCAAGGGTGACACAGTTTAAAGTTTCGTTCCTCTAGATAAGGGCTTAGCGTGTTCTGCAGATGCGGGTGTTTATTGTTCGAGGAAAAGCTGTTTGACATGAACATAAAGTGTGTGAAACCTGTGCCCCTTTTATGTAAAGTCTTTTCTCCACTTTCTTAGATAGAGATGGCTAAGATTATGTTTTTGAAATCTACTAAAAATCAAAATTTGCTTCGAGGATAACACCTGTTTTTGTGGCGGGCTAGTGTTATATAAAATGGGTCTGCCCTCTCGTGTAAAAGCCCATAGAGAGCATATGGAAGAGACGAGGGCATAGATGGGACTGCACAGGGAAGGGAGTGGTTAGATGGCCAGTTTGGGAGGCTTAGAGCTTAGAGGAAGAGCAGCAGATCAGTAGATGATGGCTTCTTCTCTGAATGGATCAGACCTCTTTGCAGGGTCCAAGTCAGTGTATCAAACTGTAGATACATAATTTTTGCTAGCTCCTAGGGGCAGAGAGGGTGGGAATAAGGACCTAAAGAGAGGTAGTAGGAGACCTTAACTTTGTGTAATTGTACTCTTAAAGTCTTACGTTTCTTAGAATCTGTGTCTTTATCTAAAGCTATACCTGTAATTCATTTTACTAATTTTCTTAAAGCGTGTTCATGCATTCAGTTTTTATTATTCATCAGACAGTTTTTGCATGCTTATTATGTGGAGAGCTGTGATTGTAAGAGGCATTTCTTGAGGTCCTGCCTTTAAGGAGCTCTTAGTCTAGAGGAGGTGTTGGAGGCAGGATGACTGACACAAGAAAGAGGTTAACTATCAAATTAAGTGATGACAATAACTAACATTCAGGATGTTTTCTGGTTGAAAGACTGGGCCCTCAGCTCCATGAGTGAGGTTGTCAGGCAAGTCTCAGTGTGCAGAGGCAGGCCTGTACTTCAATGTGGGCTCATAGGAGTGAAAGCAATTTATTCTACTTGGTTATGGATGGAAGTTTTGCACAAGTAGGTGGGACCTATTGCCTTTAAAGACTAGGATTTCACTAGGCGGGGAGGAAGGAGAAGCCACGCAAAGCTGACAACATAGCATAAAAGGCATGGTTTTTGTTTTTGAGTATATGACATACACAGGATACCTTGAATACTCTTGGGTTACTTGAACATTGAGTTTTAAGTCAAGGAGGGGAAGGAAAGACAGATTAAGGTTAATGTCAGGCTGTGATGTAAGATTGTACATTTCAGGCCAAAGTCGGAGAAAAGATGAAATGGCCTAATTCTTTTTTTTTTTTTTTTTTTATGGTTTAGTTCTTTAATACTTTTCTTCTTTTCTTTTCTTTTGCATTCATTAAAGTTCTTGGATTCTTGGTGTGTGGAAGAAAAGTAACACATAACAACTTATGTTTGGGTTATCTGTCAAACACTGTGGAGGGTATTTTGTATTGCTAATGAATGTGTGATTTCATAGGCATTGTCCAAGTGTTCTCTTATGTAAAAATTTTCTATCAAAGTGATTGCTTTTATGTGAACTTGTTAGTTGTTTTTTTTTTTTTTTTTGCTTTTTATAAAAGAGGATGGATTGCTGGGTGGTAAATGCCAATTTGAAATGTTATCTTCCTTTTATTAAAAAATCATAAAGTGTTGCTTTCTAATTTTTATGGTTTTAGCTAGCAGCTGGTGAATTAACTGCTTTTGAAGCAGTTGGAGCTCCCATTTTTATCCAAGAAGAACATCTTCCTGATGAAAATAGAGTAGTGGTTGTGCTAAATGACTGAAGAATGGACAAAGAGATAAAGCAGAGAACAGAGATAAGAGTTTCTTGTGGCCGCAAGCCAAAGGCCCACTGACATTTGCAGATAACTAAAAAGCACGTGGTGTGTTTCTCCTACCATCAGATAGATGCTGCCTGAGCTGTACTCTAGCTATGAGGCCAGCCCCTCCGCTGCGTCCGCAGGTAGGCTGCGTGTCGTTGGCCGTGTTGTCATCCACTAGAACTCCAGGCAAATTTATGGATCACCTGGGTGGAGATTTGGACTGAAGTAGAGTGAATATCTGTTTATCACCAGCAAAGAATATACTTTGTTTTGCAGGGTTGCTGAACTGATGTTCTGTTTATAGTTTGTGTTTCCGATTTGTGTGGTTACTTTTTATTTTTTTAAATTTTTATTTATTTATTTATTTTTTTAAATGTTTATTTATTTTTGAGACAGAGAGAGACAGAGCATGAACGGGGGAGGGTCAGAGAAACAGACACAGAATCTGAAACAGGCTCCAGGCTCTGAGCTGTCAGCCCAGAGCCCGACGTGGGACTCGAACTCACGGACCGCGAGATCATGACCTGAGCCGAAGTCAGATGCTTAACCAACTGAGCTACCCAGGCGCCCCTGTGTGGTTACTTTTTAAACTGTGCTGTATCTTTGAAAGACTCCTAAAGATATATATTCTCATCAAAACAAATGATTATTTTATAATAATCATTATAAATAAAATACAGTTGTTTGGAAGCCAGGTCTGCATAAACTAAAATTAATGCCCTTTGATTAATTTCGTATTTCCACTACAACACAGAAAACTTTAACCAGTTGTGTATCTTGACCAGTTCAGATAAAATCATGGATTCTTCAGCCATATAGTTAGCTGAACTACCAAAAAGAGACTTAAACCTCATAGTGTAAATGTAGCCTCCCTTGTCAGCATTATTCCTTTTCTGACTACTTATTTTAAATTTAGAGAGAAGAGTTAATAGGCCGTTTTGATTGAGTAATTTGTTATAGCACTAGCTGGGCTTTT
Organism: Panthera uncia; assembly: GCF_023721935.1. Taxonomy (NCBI): domain Eukaryota; kingdom Metazoa; phylum Chordata; class Mammalia; order Carnivora; family Felidae; genus Panthera; species Panthera uncia. The sequence goes on from NW_026057586.1 coordinate 78,568,123, forward strand.
GGTTTATATATGTGATGTAAGTTAACCAGAAATTGTATTCTTTGTTGGGAATTCTATTACTCAGTCCTGCAGTCTACTATTCTGGTAGTCTTCTGCCCCAGTCCCAAGTTTTTACCACAGTTTTGAAAAGAAAAGCACTCTCATCTCATGCCTCATTTCTCTGGGCATAGAAACTGAATTTCAAGGACTGTTGAGTTGCAGCCGAAGACTGGGCCAGTTAGACTCTTGTTAATTGCACCTTATTTATTGGCCCTCCATTTCAGCTTTGCTCTGTGGAACCACCTGGAAGATCTCTGTGGTGTTCTGGGGTAGCATGTGAGTTATACAAAAAAACAAAAACAAAACTTTCAAAATATAATTGAAAAATTAGGTTAAATGAATTAACATTTTTTTCCTTGCCACTTGAAAGTTAGATTCTATGTTACTTTACAGTGTTCCCTTTATGTAAATTTGTTAACATTAATTCATCTATCTGGGTAATACGTGATTCGGTCGTATTCTCTTTTCTGATGTAAGGCCAATCTCTTGGCCTACGTGATTGCTTTACTTGTTCTGAAACTGCGGTTAAATACATTTTGGAGCCTCTTTATCTGTCCTTTATATGTGTATTTTAAAAAAATTCTTTACCTCTGCCACATCCTAGTTAAATTAATTATTCTAGTTCCTTAATTCCTTTTCAGTTTTTCCCGCTTAAACTTCACCCCTTCTATTGAATTTTCAATTTTAGTGCTTGTTTTAAATTTCAAAAATTTATTTTCAAGCTTTCTAAATTGATTTTCTCATTTCCACCTAATCTGGTTTCACTTTTGCTTGTCTCATGGTTTTTATCCTTTTATAAAAGAAATTTAATAACTTTTCTTATGTTTGTTTATCTTTTAGGAACTATTAAACATACTATTTGCACGCATCTTCCAGACTTTCCTGATTCTGTTTTGTTTGGAGGGATTGCATATTTTGGTTGCTGTATTTGCAGACTTACTAGTTTCCTTCATATGTTGTGGTACAGCCTGACTGTCAAGTCCCCCCGCCCCCCACAGCCCCTTCTTATCGGTGGTTTTGCAGGTGTTCTTAAGTGGCTCTCCTGACCGGGTCCCCCCTTCCAAAACCAGATCTTAGATTGGCAGGTTGGAGCACCTGCCCCTCGATGATACTGGGTGTACCTTTGTACTCTTGGCCAGGCGGCCGAGTGGTGTGGCTTAGGCCCTAGTGTTATGCCGCGTGTAGTCTAACTTTTCTAGGCGCTCCGCTTAAAAGCCGCACTCCCCATGCACACAGCTTACTTAACCTCCTGGTAGCTGTTAGCAGCAGTTCTTTTTCAGCCCAGTTGTGACTCTAGGCTCTCATCCTGGGTGGGCCTTTTTCATTCCTGTTCTTACAGGGTCTGAAGTCTAGGCCTCCCTGCTACCCTTCTAAAATCAGACCGTAGCAGGTTCACAGCTTCAGCCCCTCTTATTGTTGTGTGTTTCTGTTTGGTGGAGGTGTTTGTCTTTTTTTTTTTTTTTTTTTTTTTTAAGTGTAACCATGCCTTTTATTTTTAAATTAAAAAAAAAAATTTTTTTAAGCTATGCCTTTTAAATTTCTCTTTCTGTATTTTATCTATGATTGCTGTGTATATGGAACAAGGTGGGTGTTCAAAACAATTTTTGATGTCATCTTGACTGGAAGTCCTGAGTTTTATCTTTAATTATGAGTAAATCAATTAAAAAAATAGAATGGTTCTAGTTTATTATATTCCCAGTCATATTTGAACATTCCTGATTTATTTTAAAAAACAATCTTCTTATAACATGTAAATTTTTGTCCTTGTGCAGTTTAGCCAAAATTTACTTTGTGGGCTTTATATTTTTGAAGTACTTTTCAATTTATTGAAAGTGAATTTGATCAGATGGGTTGAAGATTTACAGATGAAGTAGTTTTAAATGGAATTATTTTTACTATCCCTCTAATGATTAGGAATCATCTTGTACTTACAGAAAAATAGGGGTGTTGGACAGACAGGGTTTTCTTCTCTCTTTCCCTTCCTTAATTTCCTTCCCCTTCCCTTCTTTTGTCATTTACAACTCTCTTTGTAAAAAAATGGAGTGTAGAAAAGATTCTGCTTTAGTATTCTTATTTTGGTTCTGGTTATTTGAAATCTTCTAAGTTGTTTGAAAGTTAGAAAGTTAATACGAGCTTTTTAATAATGAAATTGAACTATGGTAGTGTCTATTTGCTAATTACTTAAATCATCTTTAAGCTTTGAATAGCTTCTCATTTGAGCGCACTATTATAGGTTTGTTTTTGTTTTGGTTTGGTTTTTTTAAATGAGATACTTGTCATGTTACCATTTTCCTTATGAATTGTATTTCTCCTTTGGACTTAGAGGCACTTTCTGATTGTTACTCCCACTGTTCCCATGATGGTTTCCTTCTCCTGAGGAGTAGGCTGTGGTTTTCATTTTTCATTTCTTTGTACCTTTTTCTTTCATTTTGGACACTCTGGTTATAAGGTATTAGGAATTCTGCAGTTGTGAGGATGAGCTGTTCTTTTTTTTTGAGATTTCTAATTTAACTTCGAATCATCTTGCCTAGATTTGATAATGTATTTAGATATACTGCTTGAGAATTTTTTGAAGAAGTATTGAAAAATAATTAGCTCGCATTTCAAGTTATTCTAAAACAATAAATTAATATGTAGGCCTGTTTTTATTTTTTTTAAATGTTTATTTTTGAGAGAGAGTGCACATGAGCATGGGGGGGTGGGGAGGAGCAAAGAGGGGGAGAGAAGGAGAATCCCAGGCAGGCTCTGGATGATCAGCTCAGAGGCCAATGTGGGGCTTGATCTCACCAACCCTGAGATCATGACCTGAGCCAAAACTAAGAGTCAAACGCTTGCTCACACAATTGAGTCACCCAGGCGCCCTTGTAGGCCTATTTTTAATTGGTATTTGTGCTTACATAAATTTGAAGCGTTAGGTTTTTAGGTTCTAAGACAGACAAAGCACTGTGGGAGACAAACCATAAGAGACTCCTAAATACAGAGAACAAACTGAGGGTTGCTGGAGGGGAGGTGAGGGAGGGCTTTTAAAGGGGTGAGGGCAGTAAGGGGGGCACTTGTTGGGGTGAGCACTGGGTGTTCTGTGTAAGTGATGAATCACTGAGTTCTATTCCTGAAAAAAGAAATATATATATATATATTTTGATTAAAAAAGAAAAAGAAAGATAAAGCACTGTGACCAGAAAACTTTTACTCTGTTGAAAAAAGGCTTCTGATTGTTTAAAAAATAAATTAGTTTAAAAACTATTTTAACATTAGAATATAGAAATAAGAGTTAGTTTTTCTTATTCCTATTACTTGTCACAGGCTTAGAAATTGGGGAATCTTGAACTATCCAGTTTCCCGAGTGGGTTTGTAATACAAGTTTAATACTTTGGTGTATTCATGTCCTAGATATATCTGATATAATTAAGGAAGAACAGTCCTGCATTCCTAGAAAGTCCTATGAGGTCATATGTAATAAAACCTTTTATTATTGTCAACTTCTAGTTTTCCCTTTTTAAATATGTTTAAGTGAGATTAATTTCTAATTTCTGTTTCTGTTAGTGTCAGTTTTATTTTTGCATTTGATTTCTGTTTACTTATTCTTTGGCTTATTTTCCTTTAGATTAAGCAGGTGGAAATCCTTATTTCATTTATTTTTAAATTATTTGTTTAATTTTATTTTTTGAGAGAGAGAGAGAGAGAGAGAGCGAGCAAGCAAGTGGGGGAGAGGGGCAGAGAGACAGGAAGGGAGAGAATCATGAGCAGGCTCCACACTCATTGTGGAGCCCAAGGTGGGGCTCGATCTCACAACTGTGAGATTATGACCTGAGCTGAAATCAAGAGTTAGAAACTTAACACTGAGCCACCCAGGCATCCCTTGTTTATTTCTAAAGCAAAAATAACTAAATGTATATTTTAGACAGTTAAGTTTTCTCCAGCTATGCTAGCAGTTTTCAAATTTTGGTACACTTGTTTTAAAAAGTATTTTATTATGTTCTGTCATTTGGGAAGCAAGTATGCCTGACTACTAAGGTCACTGAAAGGACAATGCAGAAGGGACTCCTCCTACGAAGGCAACAGCCACAACTTTTCCATAGCCCTGTAAATTTATTATTATTTTTGCCTTCTTTCATGAATTGTATTACTGAGTATTAGACCTTTAAAAAAAATTACCTTGGGGGGGGCGCCTGGGTGGCTCAGTCGGTAAGCGTCCAACTTCTGCTCAGGTCATGATCTCACGCTCTGTGAGTTCGAGCCCCGCGTCGGGCTCTGTGCTGACAGCTCGGAGCCTGGAGCCTGTTTCAGATTCTGTGTTTCCCTCTCTCTCTGCCCCTCCCCTGCTCATGCTCTGTCTCTCTCTGTCTCAAAACTAAATAAAAACATTTAAACAAAAATTAAAAAAAAATTACCTTGGGGCACCTGGGTGACTCAGTTGGTTAAACATCTGACTCTTGATTTCGGCTCAGGCCCTGATCTCACAGTTGGTGAGGTCTGCGCTGTCAGCGCAGAACCTGCCTGAGATTCTCTTTCTCCCTGTCTCTCTGCGCTTTCTTGACACACACACACACTGTGTTTCTCAAGAATACATGTTATTACCTTACTTATTTTTCTGCTTTTGTAGCATTTGAATATTGACTATTTCAGCATACCTATTTTAACTACTTTTTCTATTTCTTGCCATTATTAACAAATGGAATGAATATCATCTTAGGTAGGATAAAAATTATTAATACTTTGGGTATATTCTTCTCTCCTTTATCTTCTCCTTGAAAATCCTTTGGTGATTTGAAGTAATTGGACTTTTAAATTTTGATGCTATAGTGCATTTAACTTAAACCTAACATATCTTTGCCCTTAAAACAATCAGTTTTAATTTTGAGAGTTAAAAACAGGTGCATGTTTAAATTCAGAGTTTGATAAGTGTTTTGCCAATGGATCCTTGTTACTAACAGCACTGCAGTTTTTAAACATTAGATAAATAGTGATTAGAGATAGGATTTTGTGTGAGGTAGTTGATGGAAATGACTGTTTTTAACTGAACTAAGCTGTGATTTTCAAGGTAGCAGCAGAAACATCCAGGGTAGGAAAGTCTGTCATTGTTTTCATAGACAAGGTCAAATTGTGTTGTTTTCACGTGTTTAAACAGTACAGTATATCACAGTTTACTCTGAAACTAAAACAAATGAACTTTTAAAAATGTGGCATGCAAAGGAGTCCTTATACTTCGTTTTGATGAGTTGACTTAACAAAAAGTATCAGATTGTTTGACAGGTTGGCCAAATGATCATGTTTTGGATTGTTTCCTGGAAAAAAAAAAAAAAAAGACTTGAGGCTTTTTATGTAAAGCATATGTTGAATAGTAAAGAGGAATGTACTTTTATTCAGATTTGATGTAGTAATTTTTTTTGTATTCACAAACTTCATACTTAACAAAAACAGAATTAAAAACTATTTCACAGCAATACTTCATGAGTTCCCTTTGCAAATTGTGACAGACTTAAGCCCCTAAATTAATTCCTATGCATGATAAGAGCTCTCAAAAATAGTAATGGGGAAATTACCTCAACATGATAAAGAACATCTACAGAAACCTACACCTCACATCATACTGAATAATGGAAGACTGAATTACTTTCTCACTAAGATCAGGAACAAGGCAAGGATGCCTGCTTTTACCATTCTTATTCAGTGCAATGTTGATGTTCTAGCCAATGCAGTAAGAAAGAAAAAAAAATAAAAGGCATGCAGATCAGAAAGAAAAAAACGGCTGTCCCCATTTGCAGATAAAATCCCAAGGAATGCAAACACACCACCCAAAAACACCCCACTAAGTCTAGAACCAGTAAGTGAAGTCAGTAAGGTCACAGGATACAAGCTGCACAAACAAAAATCATTTATTTCTATATATTAGTGATGAATCTGTGGACAATGAAATTGATAATACAATACCATTTATAATTACTCAAAAAATACCTAGGTGTAGGAGTGCCTGGGTGGCTCAGTCATTTTGAGCATCCAGCTCTTTGATTTTGGCTCAGGTCATGATCCCAGGGTCCTGAGATCCAGCTCTCCGTTGGGTCCCATGCTGAGTGTGGAGGAAGATCTTGGTGATCTAGGACTGCTTAGACCTGAAACCAAAACAGGAGGAGTTGATAAATTTATTACCAACATTAAAAACGTGTACTCTGCAAAAACCCCATTTAAGAGGATGGAAAGAAAAACTGAAGTGGAAGAAAGTACTTGTAAACCCTGCGTGTGATGAAGAGATAGTATCTAAAAAATGTACAGATTTCTCAAAGCTCAGTAGTAAAAACCTAAATAGTCCAACTAGAAAATGGGCAAATGACCCCTGGGCGACTCAGTCGATTAAGCGTTTGGCTCTTAGGTCATGATCTCACGGTTCCGGAGTTCGAGCTCCACATCAGACTTCACACTCACAGTGAGGGGGCCTGCTTGGGGTTCCCTCTCTCCTCTCTCTCTGCCCCTCCCCACACTCATTTTCTCTCTCAAAATAAATAACACTTAAAAAATGGCCAAAGGACATGAAGAGACAAATACATGAGGCAAATATGCATATTAAAAGATATTTACCATTATTAGCCCATTAGGAAAATGCACATTAATTAATTATAACCAGTTATTAACTACATACCTGTCAAGATGGCTCAAATAAACAGTGACAACACCAAATGTGTTGTAAAGAGAAGAGGTGGAGAGTCAGGATCAATTATGTGTTGCTAGCAGGGCTAGCAATAAACAGTTCGGCGGGCAGTTTGAAAAACAACTAACCATGCAGCTACCTACCATGCAGCCCTCCATGCCCTCCTGGGCATGGATCCTAGATCTGTAAACACACATATTCACACAGAAACCCGTATACCAGTGTTTGTGGCATCTTTATTAATAAAAGCCCCACATTAGAAACAACACAGATGTCCTTCAACATGTGGAAAGTTAAAACTGTAATAAAGTCATACAGTGGAATCCTTACTGGTTAATAAAAAGGACACACAACAGCCTGGTTGCATCTCCAGTGAATTATATTGAGTGAAAAGGTGAATCCCAAAAGTTATGTACTGTAGGAGTCCATTTATACGACATTCTTAAAATGACTTAATTATAGACATACAGAACAGATCAGTGGTTGCCAGGAATTCAGGTGGGGAGGGTAAGGGAAGTTAATATGGCTCTTAAAAAGGGGTCATCAGGGATCTTTGTGATGATGGCAGTGTTTTCTACCCTGGGAGATACAAGACATTCTCTTAAGATAGTTATGCAAGCAGTTAGCACTGGGGGGCACTGGATAAAGGGTGCAGGAGATATTTCAGTATTACTTCTTACGACTGTGTATGAATATACAATTATCTCAAAATAAAATGCTTAATTACAAAATATAAGTGAATTATTTTTCCTTTCACTAGATAAGGAAAAATAATTCATGTATATTCTGTTTTACTTTTTGGCATCTGTATAGTTTGCTGGCTATATAAAATGTGAATCCCAATCAATATCTATTTCCATGACTGTTCCTATCCTTTTAGAGGTGTTGAAAATTGATCTTTGAACAACATACCCTTTAATCTGGACACAGATTATTTTTCCCCTTTATTACTTGAAAACTTAGCTATCCTCAGACTCCTCAGAAAACATGGTTTTAGAAATGTGCTTCTTGGTCATAATATAATTAGTATCTTCCTTCATGTTTAGAATTTCTCTTCCAGACTAATAGCAGCTGTGATGTGACAGTGATTGTTTGACTTTGTTAACTATATTGTGTATAATGTAATACTGGTGAGGAGTTACTGATGTTAATACAGATTACTCTAGTCCTGAAAACCAGGAAAAAATCCAGTGAATGAGAAAAGTGACACTATTGTTGGCATTCTAAAATTCTGCAGGGATTTCCATTGTAGTTAAAATCAACCCCATCTTCTTGCTGTGTTCGAGAGGCTTTTCATTGATTTCTGTTAAGAGGAAAAGCTTTTTTTAACTTAAAAAAGAAAAAAAAAAGCTGTACTCTCCAGGCCCTGTGGATTATTAAGATCTTTTAGTAGGCACTTGCTCTCTCTGGGAAAGAGCTGTTAAAGTCAGAAGGAACTCTTGGTATTTGATTAAATGGAAGAGTTGGATTAGTACAGATTCCAGATTTAATGTGGCGGATATTCACCCTTATACGTCCCCCATGATTAACATTGTTCTATTTTCTATATTTTAGAAATAAAATTTTAGCATATGCTGTTTTGCATTAAAAAATGACGTTAGAGAATATCTGATAAATTGAACTTTTTTTGGAAAGACATTTAAAAACAGTCATTAAAATGTAATTTACAGTGAAAACAATGTGTCTAGCATTGTTGGATAGTTAATAGTTCTGAGGAGATAAAACCATGATACTGGAAGGAATGACAGTGATAGCTAACATTGGAGCATAATTTATGTGTCATACATTGGTCAGAGCACTTTTTTTGTAGTAACTCATTTTATTATAATATTACCGTGAGGTACAGACTGTACTCTGGTTTCCTCTGTGTTGATGGGGAAACTGAGGCATGGAGAAGTGAAGTAATCTCCCAAAGGACACGTAAGTGGTAGAGAAGAGCATTTGGCTCCAGGGTCTGTGGTTTTAACCATGACTTCTGCAGAGAAATGAGAGCATGTATAATAAAATGTGAACTGTGATTTCATAGGGAATGGGAGGCTAAAATCTGTGGGCTAGAGTCATTAAGTCCGTTTGCGTGGAGAAAACAAAAAACTTAGGACAAGTGTGGGTAGGAAGGTGGTAATAGCAGCCTGAGCACAAAGCACTGGATATTAATAAACATACCGTTTGCAGCATCGCGCTGAGCTGGTTGGAAGCTGCAGGTTTGTTTTGGAAAACAGTAGAAAAGACGGGTTAAATTAGTGTAAGAACTTTGAATTGCAAAGTGTGGACTTGGCAACACATTTTATGGGCTGCTGTTGAAAAGAACAGCAAATCTATCATAGATGCACTAATGAGAACTTTTAGAACTGGAGTCAGCTATGAAGGTTATCACTGCATCTTTGCTCTTTCATCTGTCCACCCTTACTTACTCTAAGTTTTGTGTTTTAGTTTTGCTACTACGATAATCCAGGGGCAGGGTAGTGAGACACAAGCAGTAGGCCAGTATCTCGACGCTTGGACTCGGGCACTGGCTTTTCTACGTTGTTAGTATAACGAATGACCTTGTAATGGGCTATTAATCATTTGTGATTTAATTTCCTCAGCTGTATGATGGGCTTCGTATCACGTGCGTAACTCAGGATTTCTGTGACAATTAAGTGAAATATTTTCCTGAAAAAAATAATTTACTGTGCAGTAACTCCAATAAACAGGGATGAAAATGCAGACATAGAAATTGAAGCTTTCCTTACCCCATGGGGTGTGTAGGAAGACTTTGTTTCTTTCTTTAAACTTGGTATCTAATCTCTTCTGGTTTGGGGCTTTATAGTTTACTGCTTGTTTTGGGTTAGCAGGTGTGATCTGGTCACAGAACGCTCAGGTAGGGGAGAGAAGACACATTAAGATATGTAACCAACATTACATACAAAAAGGTGTTTTGTGAGACAGTTATAGCTATGCTATTGTAATTCAGAAGAGAGATTATTGCTGCTTGGGAGAAATAAGAATGCTTTGTGGAGGAGGTAGTATTTGAAAATGATGAGCTTTGAAAAAAGACTGTGATGAGATGCTGAGGTGAAATAAAGGCATGGAGAAAGGCAAGTGTGTGACCAGCAAAATTGTTACTTTTGTAATAAGTGGGCAGGGCCGGGAGTAATAGGTAGTAGATCAAAAAAGAAGGATGGGGCCAGACTACCAAGGGCCTTGATGGGTAGGCTAAGGAATTTTGGACTCTGCATGTTGTTAAATGTCATAGTCAGCAATCCTGTAGATTTTTCATAAGGTATTAACCTAATGACAATTTTAGGTTTGCAAAGATCTTTGAAACATCTTTGGAAGATTCGTGTTGGAAATAACAAATCAGGAATGAACTTGTGTTACAGTGATGAGTCTTGTTATTCGTATTCCAGTTGGTTATATAGGTTTCTCGTATTTTTAAAAATAAGAAAGGCATCGTTGCCTTTATTGCTTCCTTCTGGTTATACAATAATATTGCTTTCTACTGACTACTTTGTAGGAGGGTAAACATTTTGTAGTTTTTCATAGTTTGATTAAATCGAATCCCAGTTTTCACCAGTTACGAAGTTTAGCCACATGAGATACTTTAAGAAAAAGATGTCTGTATATTAAAATTTCTTGGTGTACATTTTTTATAACATTTATGTGAGTTGCCACCTGCTGGTAATCCGACACAAGTCTTTTGTATGTGCTTGCTGGCTTTTCTTCGGCCTTTTGTGATTCATTAACACTGAAGTGAATTCTGTGATGATACTCCTAAATGTTTTCTTTTGAAACTCAAATCAAACACTGTATCCTTGTGAGAAATCCCACCACCATGCACAATACTATTTCTAACTGGCATGGGTCATAAATATTTGGTAGTGATTGTCAAATAAGCCTCACATTGTATTGAAATTTTAATAGGAACGACTTTTAGTTCTCTTGTAAAACCGAGAATGCCAATTCAAGTGATAAATAGTTAATGGTTTTTAGATATGTGGTTTAAATCAAAATAATGACTTTTATTGATTTTGTGTGTGTGCGTGAATATTTGACATCAGGAAAGTAGTTCAAACCTGCAGCTTAGATAGATAGAGGTCTGGTATAATTGACATCTCCGGAAATTGTTCAGATCTCAAGTTGGATAAATGACCTATTGTTACTTTACTGAGATTTTGAATGTTTGCCACAGAATTTTTTTCTTAAGCTGCATTTCTTTGAAGCCTAAGTTTTATTATTCTTATTGCTTCCTGGAAAACCTCATTTTAGTGACAGATTTGATTCAAAGTGAGACATTGGATCGTTGCCACTTAGCTGAAAACATCCCTCTCTTCTTTGTTACACAAACTTTACATTTCCTGAAAGTATACTACAGTTTCCATTTATGCACTTTTAAAAACTCTATTTTCCATACCGTCCATGTTCTATAACTGCTAATTTACTTCTGTTAATTTTCATTACTTAATACTGAAATACAGTGTCATCCGCCACATTTCCTGCAGATTGATTGTAATTATCCTGAAAGTTTAAGGTTTAACTGAAGATTGTGACAGCCTTACGAGAGGGTATTTGACTTTCTGAACATTGAATTGCCTTCTTCAGTGTGCTCTCTGCAGCTAATGAAGAGTACGTTTGTTGAAACCCCATGTTTGTTTAATCAGTTCTTTGGACTCAGGACTGAAGCAGTGGCACAGTGAGGTTAGATTGTAGGCGGTAATCCTTCTTAAATGAGGCTTAAGGGGAATTGGCATGGTGGTTTGCAAACCATATTTGGAGTCTTGCTGGCTTCTACTCATTGTGATGTTATGAACCTCAGAATTTTGTCCTAACCCGGTTGTCTCAGACGGTTCTCTCAAATACTTGTCAAGGAAGGTATGTGTGTATTTATTTAGTTAGTTCATCTTTACACACGCATGCACGCACACACTCCCTTTTTTTTTTTTTTTTGCACAAGGAGAATTTATAACCCACTTAGGAAAAGAATCTGATGTTGATTTTTTTTCCCCTTTACTTTTCCTTACACTGAAAAAAAGTAGTGCTTTCATTTCATTGACTCCTATGAATTTTTAAACAGAAATAGGGTAAACTTTCAGAAATTGTGAATGCACTGGGTTATTTGTCTTATAGTTGAAAAATGACATTTCACCTTAATGGGTGGTTTGGTCGAATTACGAAATTGACCTAAGGGTTTCAGTACCAAAGTACATGTTTGGCTATAAACACTGGGAATTGACGGTTCTTGAATTCATAAGGTGCTGTTCAGAAATTTGGAATTTGGTGTTTTAAATCAAATGCTCTGGGTGATACTTAGTCATTTGATTTGGTATGCTCTATAATGCTATTTTATACATTAACTCAGTTTTTCAGATTGATTTAAAAATTTGCATTTTAAAATGTAGTCTGCCATTCTTCTGTTTAAGTAACACTGAACTGAAGAAGTTACTTATGTGTGGTTTCATTTAAAATTTCTATTATAGAATTTATTTGCCCACAGCATGGTTTGGCAGAATTTCAGAATTCTTGGCACAGTTATAATCTACAGACCTTTAACCACTGTGAATTTAGTTCCCCATATTTACACACAGCCTAGTAGTTGTTATAAACTATTGCCAGTTGTAGTCTCCTATTACTTTCAGAACTTCTGATCTTTTTAAAAAGGTGGTTGTCATATCTTAAATCTGCTTTTCTCCCAACAAATTTTTGGTTACATTTTTTCATATGTAGACTACAGGAAATGTGTGCAGTAATTCATTCATTTCTTCCTTTGATGAACATTCACTGCCTGTCTGCTATGTGCCACGCAGTATATAGTTACTAAAGCACTGTCTTGAAACTCCGTGCGGTTAAAATCTCAAGAAGGGAGATACATATACACATCTTTCTGTAGTACTTGGAGCGCAGCATGTTAGGGCGATCAGAGTACTCTGAAAGTGCAGAAACTTTGGGGTGGTTGGGGAATTTATAAAGAGACGGTCCTTGAATAGTGACCCAGATTTCTGGGTGGGATGAGTAAACACGTGACGTTCGTTGGAGTCCACTGGTTCCTACATTCCGCACTGGTTTTGTGGATCTCTACGTTTATGAGAAGGTACTTACGCTTCTCTGCTTCTCCCTTTTGCTTTTGTAAAAATGTGTTTTCTACGTTGGGCATGATACAGTAGAGAATGAGAAAGGGACAGTGCCAGAGAGGATGGGTGGAATTTGCTGGAGCGGTGTTTTTCAGGAAGCTATGAAAGATAGCAACAACACAGAAGTGAGGGTTTGGCTCTAGACGAGAGCAGGGACATGCCGTGTGTAGTATTGGGAGCGAAGACAGATAGGTAATAGATGTGGAACGTGGAACTTCTCTTTCTGACTGTCATTGTAAAAAGAGGCAAGGTCATCACCTGAGAGCTAAGATGGAGGAAGAGGTGTCAGAGGTCTGTGGAGAGTAGAAGAAGAAAGGGTTAGTTGCCAGGAGAGCAGGAAAGTGAGGGGCCTTGGGAAACGTGATTTAATTGTCTGCACAATGCCAAGAGCCCACTTAAGTTGTGGTTTTGAATTTAAACTAAGACCAGTTTGTGTGGGGTTGAGCTTTTGTCCTCACATTTGACTGCACAGGCTCAGGCCCAGGGTACAGGTGGGGAGCTGGAATGAACCAGGGTTTTGCCAGAGTGTACCAGGAAATGAGATGCAAGGGAGATGAGGGTTTATGCGCGGTGGTGACTGCAGTGAGCGGCCATGAAGATTAAACTGGAAGAAGGCATGGGAGTGGGGTAGTGAAAGGTGGTGGGACCTGTGGGTTGGTTATAAACTCCCCGAGGTTCCCACTTCCTGGAAGTTCATCAGCTTATAACAATTTGAAATATGATTTTAGGTCTTGGTGTTGGTAGTAGGAGTTTGTTTAAACATGCCTGCACTTCCCCCAAAAAAGTTTGTTTTCAGATTTTTCTAGTGTTCCAATTAAAAAACCCCGCAATCTGTAGAAATGTAATCTTTTCCCCATGTTGTTCTATCTCACAAACCTTACTTTGCTTAAAACTTTGCTTTAAAGTGATTGTTTTACAGTGTAATTTGTGATGACATGAGAGTGTTTTGTATTCCTGTTGCCTAAGTTGCCAGTTTCCAGTTGGATGACGTGCAAAGGAAATTTCGGTTTAACCAATATAAGACATATTCTTTTTTTTTTTAACATTTATATATTTTTGAGAGACGTACACACGTGAGTGAGGAAAGGGCAGAAAGAGGGAGAGAGAGAATTCTAAGCAGGCTCTGCCACCACAGAGCCCTGTACCCGGCTCAAGCTCAGGAACCATGAGATCATGACCTGAGCTGAAATCAAGAGTCATATGCTTACCCGACTGAGCCAGACAGGCACCCCTGATAAAATGCATATTCTTAAACAGAAAACCAAATGCTTGAATGAGAAATTGTTTTTAAAGTCAGATTGTAACTTTTTTTTTTAAAGGAAGAGTGTTTATAAATGAAGTATACAGATAGATTTTAAGGTGAATGTTTCTATTTAAGAAAGAACTAGGGATGCTTGGCTGGCTCAGTCAGTAGAACATGTGACTCTTGATCTTGGGGTTGTAAGTTCAAGCCCCATGTTGGGTGTAGAGATTACTTAAAAATAGTCTTTATTAAAAAAAAAAAAACTAGTCTCCAGGTTCTTTAGAAATTTCTTCCACATATAAATAATATAATTATATGGTAAGGTGGAACTGTTACAGCCTTGATTAGTCCTTTAGATTTGATTAGTACTTTAGAAATGTTAAAATACATACTACTTTAAATAAATTCTATTAGATGCACTTAATTAAGATTCTACTGTTTATTGCACACAAATTGATTGATGTTGGTGGACCTGTGTCCTGTAGGAGTTGGGAGGGCATGATGTGTAGTGCATCTTCTGGGGACTTTAGATGGGAGCATCGATAATTTGTCTTTGCCAGGGTTTCTCCGTCTTAGCACCGTTGACACTTGAGGCTGGTTAGGCCGAGTTTGGGGAGCTTTCCCGTGCACTCTAGGAAGTGTAGCCGCATCTCTGGTCTCGATCCACTTGATGCCAGTAGCACACTTCTCTCTCCTCAGTCTTGGCAATCAAAAATGTCTCTGAAATTTGCCAGATGTCCTGTAGCAATAAAAATCGCTCCAGGTTGAGTACCAACGATTTATGGTAATAGAAGAGAGACCCAGGGGCTCGTATTTGGGTAGATGTGGAGTTGGGAGCCTGCAGAAATTATTTTTTAGTTACATTCCTTAGTGAAAGTTGGAAGTGAGGTCATGAGAGAAAGAGGAAGCAACAGACAGGTGAATAGTTCTTTAGCTTTGCCTTTGCTCTGTGGTAATTGACGCTGAAAACACTGGCGTTTTGGAAATTTCCTGACCCACAGCACTTCAGCCTGACATAATATGCTCTAATATTCATAGACTTACTCAACAAATATCATCTTTCTCTTATAGTCAGTGGTCTTATTTAAAAAAAAAAAAAAGTTTCCATTCTTTTTGACTTGATTTTGGGCACATCTAACCATTGGTTCTTTCTAGAGAATATTTCTGTTCACGCTGCCTATTAAGTCTCACTTTTTTGGCTTTGTGTGTTTTCCTCTTACTTGAGCTCCATTCCACAGATAGCCGGTAATAGTAATTAAGAGTCTTCTGTTGTAAATAGCACCAGATTGGGCAGTGTGGCCAAGCCACGAAAACTGGGGTGAAATCCTTTTGATTGCTCCTGTTAGCTTACTGCAACAATACAGAATGGAAAAAGCCACAAAGTAAGTTTCTGGGATTATAGAGATGGTCACGTAAAAGACATTTGATAGTTAAGAGATGTGACCAGCATCTTTCGTGTACTTACTGAAATGTTGTTGGGATCTCAGGTAATTATTTAAACTCTTTTTAATAGATATGGCCATAGACTCAGAATATCGCTGGCTTAGCTAGGTCAAGTGTTGCTTGTTCTGTAAGGAGGGACTGTTGCATGGAGAATGGCCATACCGATCTATGATTATACTTCAAGATTTTAACCCAGTCTCTTTGGTTTTGCCTCCCTTCTCCCTTCTCTTTCTTCCACTCTCCTCTTGCATTTTAAATTTTTTTTTTTTTTCAACATTTTTAATTTATTTTTGGGACAGAGAGAGACAGAGCATGAATGGGGGAGGGGCAGAGAGAGAGGGAAACACAGAATCGGAAACAGGCTCCAGGCTCCGAGCCATCAGCCCAGAGCCTGACGCGGGGCTCGAACTCACGGACCGCAAGATCGTGACCTGGCTGAAGTCGGACGCTTAACCGACTGCGCCACTCAGGCGCCCCTCCTCTTGCATTTTAAAAAATAGTGATGTGAATGTCCCAGTCACCTGGCACCATCGTTTGACCTTGAGAAGCCTTCCCAGTTATCCTTAACCCCTATATATAACATCATTTTTTTTTTTTTTTTTTTTACTTTTATTGTATACAAACAATATTTGGTCTTTGTCCACAATTCCTCTGGTTCTACCTAGGCAGAAACAATTTTATATTAAAATTCTGTATTGTAATATGAGTTAGGAAAAAAGATAATCTGTAGTACTTTTTGACATCAAAATGCTCCTTTTAAAAGCTCATATTAAATGTATATAATAGATAAATTGGAGATTTTTAAGTCTTTTGTTGGAAAAACTTCTAAAACAACTTTGGCTGGACTTAAGAAACATAGTCATAGTTATTCAGTACCTTTCCAGTTGTGTTTTGTATGTATGCCCCCTTTACTTTTATTGTATACAAACAATATGTGTTATATTTTCAAAATGTAGCTTCTGGGAGGAAATAAGAATACACTTTCAAAATGGGTAGTGCAAAACATTGATTCATTTCACAGAATTCATTCTGATACAGATTGATTTGCCAGCAGAGAGCAAAACTATATAGTCCCTGGTAAGTTCTTTATATTCTGAGCCCACTTAAGAAAAAGATGAGTTAGATTTATTTCTCATTTCAAAGTGCCTTCCAAATGCTATGCAGTCAAAATATTTTAGAAGTGAATATTGAGTTTGATTCCGCGTAACACGTTTGGAATTCCTAGGGTGTGCTAGGTACTACAGGCTTGATTAATACACTGTCCTTTGTTGAGAGGCTAGCAGGAAGAAAGTAAGGAAGGACTCTGTTCTTTACACTGAGGTAAAGACAGCGTAAGTGAATTTTGAGAGTGGTATAAATGTGTCGCAGGATTAAAGTTTATTTTGCTATTAGTAAAGATACATTCATATTCTTCTGCTTTAATTTTCAGAATCATCTAGTGCATTACTTTGTAGTTCAGTCTCAAAGAACAGTTTGCCCTGTTAGTCTTTAGGACTCTAGTTCTTTCTAACTGTGCAGAAATTAGAATTGTTTGTCAACTTGTATAAACTTAGGCTTCTGAAAATATTTTACTACAAAATATTCTGTTATCGAAGGTTTTGGTTGAGTACCAAAGAGTACGATAACAGCTAGCCATCATAAACATAACACAGATCAGTAGAACTAACTCTGAAAATTCTGCGTCACCTATTAAGAATTCTGTCTTGGGAATTCCAATAAAGAAAGTACTTTTATAAAATTTAAGTTGGTGTTAGTAAATACTTTTGTTGACACTGACTTTCTTCTAAATATGATAATGAACTCTTTTGATGTTTTTTTTGTGACAGATTTTTCTTCTTACGTGTTTTTAGTAACATAAAATTAGTTATTCAGGAAGATAATCAGTAATGAAAGAGGCTTGTTGAGTATAGTAACAATTGTATGGTTGGGTACCAAGTTAGTATCAATAGAGAAGGCGATTTTAAAATTATGCTAAGTATCAGTACCTGAGAAATTTTCGTGTGAGATGACGGAGATTCTAGGCAAAGTGATGTTTCAAAGTACTTGTGCATGGAGGGAACAAAAATTACATTGGGAAGACGGATGGGTGACTATAAAAATGCGCGTAAATTATGTAAGAATTTGTCTTTACCTGAGAATTTATCTTTATCTGAGACTGGATATTTAGGGTTTGAAAGATTATGAATTGGTATAATCGTCTTGAGAATTGCTTTCTTTCCAAGCAGAATCCTGATATTTGTGTAAGTGCAGACATAGGCAAAACTAATCTGCGGTAATAGAAATCAGGAGATTTCTATTGTTGGGAGATAATGCCTGGGAGAGGCCATGATGGCGGTGGGAGGTGAGGGTTCTGGAAAGTTGATTATATTCTGAGTTCGGGGTGATGGTGATGGTTTGGCTGGGGGAGGGGAGGTGCTAGTTACACAGATGTGTTCACTTTGTGAAAATTAGTTGAGTTGTATTCTTACCATGTTTGCATTTTTCTGTATATGTGTTTTCTGATGCTTAAATAAAAATTCACCTAATAAGAAAAATGCAGTAGGAGCTAATGCAACTGACCTATTCCAAAACTTAAGGATTTGAGCAATGATGAGGCAGTGGATATAGAATGGTTTTCTTGCACTCTAGGCATTTAATGAAACAAATTCAAGAAACTTGCCGTCTTTATTCTCAGTTCTCAATTCCTTATACATACCACAGGTCAGAGCCACTGAGATCACTGATCCCTTACCCTCTCCACCCCTTCCTGCCTTTGGAGTCTTAATATTCTTTTTTATTTTCTGGGAGAGGCAGTAGCGAGGTATTTTTCTATGTGAAGATGTTTCTGTATTTTCATATAATCAGGTTTTCACTTGCTTTTTATCTCGTGCGTTAGACTTCCACATTCACTTTGAAAATTCTAAAAGCTAAATTTGTTATCTGTTCAGATAGGTGTTGGCAACTAGTAATGACTGTTCCACAGAGACGTCCCGTAGAGATAAACATCTTAAACAGACCCGGATCGGAGAGACTGGCTCAGTGCATGTGGCGCCTGTCTGTTAGCAGGAACGTCGCAGAGCCAGATATAGTTTGGATCTGAGGTTACTTGGAGTTGAACCTTTTCTCTTTTTTCTCGTGAAGAAATTACCAGTTTGAAGTATATGCAGCCCGCATCTCTGTAGATCCAACTCTAGCTTCACACCTAGAAGAGAACGACTTGAGTAACTCCAGTGAATTTGGTGTTTCTCTGCTGATTCGATTCCTCTTCCCAGAGTTTATCTTAGGATGAGTATTCACCTCTGGTCAGTTACAGTGGATTTCCTTAATTTGTTCACCTTAACTAATCACAGAGAAGCCTTATATCTTAAATTATGTGGTGGCTTTTTCTAGTTTGTATACTGTTAGCCGCTGCTTTCTCTGCTTAGCCACTGGGAAACATCTATTTCCTTAGGTTATTGTCTTTTCTATTTATACTGTGTAGTACTTCCGTTAACCTTTGCCTGCAGATGCAGAGTTGTTGTGTTCCCAGATTTCATAGAAATGCTTGCACTGGGCCATCCTAGGTTTGCCATTCTTCCTCTTCTCATTGTGAGAACATTCACTCAATTGACTGCTTTTCCTTTTTTGATTTCTGTAATTAAGGCAAGTTAAGTGATATTGAAGCATTTAATTTTATTTATTTGGTAATATGGAAATGAAAATAGAGTTGGTTGTATGGCTGATATTTCGTCTGTCAGTCATTAAGCCAATATTTAGAAATATTTACCAATTTCACATTTCTCTATTTTCATAACAAACAGAAGCATACTCTGTGAGGCAACTGAGGAAAGGAAATGTAGTATGTTAAACATTTCTGATTTAATTTCGTTCTTTCCTTGCAAACATGGTAAAGCAACAAGCTGTGAAACAGGAATGTGTATTTTTCATTGTAGCATATATATTTTTTTATTATACCATATTTAAAAATACCTCTGTTGGTATCTATTCTACATCTTACCATGTCAGAATAGGGCTGTCATTTTACTTTGCCTGTGTCTCTGAATGATAGTGACATAGTTTCTTGATTTTGTTGGTCTCTATAGTAGTTTTATCAATATATGTGATAATTCTATTTGCAGAACACCTATTTGTAGTACTGTTCCTGGCTATGTTATATTTAGCTGTTGAAATTTTATTTTAAGGTGTTGACACTCATTTTTGAAAACATGAGAAGGAAGTTTTTGCTAAAAAGTTCACTTTTGAGTCTGTCCTCCTTTTTCCCATGGGTGATAGTTACTTTCGATTGAGGATCACTAGTTTGTCAAACTGCTAGGAGTACTACTATTACTACTACTTCTCCTCGTCGTTGTCCTCCTCCCCCTCCTCCCCCTCCCTCTCCTTCTCTTCTTCCTCCTCCTTCTTCTCCTTCTCCCTTTTTTTTTGAGTGCTTCTAGTGTGCCATATACCTATATCCAAAGATTGAACAAGACATATTTACTGATCTCGATTATATCACCATCTATATCTTCTATGAAAGGTCTTAGCTCCTGGGCTG
Organism: Panthera uncia; assembly: GCF_023721935.1. Taxonomy (NCBI): domain Eukaryota; kingdom Metazoa; phylum Chordata; class Mammalia; order Carnivora; family Felidae; genus Panthera; species Panthera uncia. Next base: position 78,588,111 of record NW_026057586.1, read on the forward strand.
ATAGTGACAGCTTTTGTCCACTGTGAGAACTCAGAATAATACTTGGTTTTGCTTCAAAATGAGTTGGAAGGAAGCATGATTCCGTAATGTGGGAATGCTTACGTCTTGAAAGACACTGTGGTTAGAAAGATGGAAACTAGTATATACTGAGAACTTTGCGCCAGTTTATGAGGCATTTTTATATATGTTATCTCCATTATTATTCTTTACAATGATGCTATCATGTGTATATAGTTTTCTGTGTCTACTGAGGTTCCAAGAAATGGATGGATTCAAGGTAACACAGATGCAAAGTGAAGGCTCAGTTTTAAGGTGTGGAAGCTGGGCCTCTAGGGCTTTTTGACCTCACACCTTTTTAGTATGCTTTATTGCCTTGGGTAGATGCTTAGCATTCCAGATAATGTAACTAGTGAGGAGGAAAAAGAGGCCTAAGTTTTATAAAATGTACTTTGATTTTCTGTGGGCACTTATAGAAAATAGGCTTCTCATTTCTAGAGAGAGAAAACTGGAAGATGTTGTTTCAGCTATATTTAATAATTTAAGATGTATGGTGAAAAGGATCTCTTTGGTAGTGATATCATAAGCTATGATATCACATTATTCCAGTGGAATAATGCCGTAGCATTTTGCTGTGGCCTTTCTCAGTGAGAGTGAGGGAAGGGAATCACATGTGACTCATCTGATTGAGTTTTTCACATCTGGAAACGTGATTCTTTTATTTTAAAAAGGAACACTTTGGTCCGTTTCTAGAGTCACTGACTAGAAGTAAGCAGTTACATAGAAGGGTAACTTCTGCGAAATCTAGGGGTATGTGTTGGGGACATCCTAGTGGGTCTTTTTTTTTTTTTTTAATTTTTTTTTTCAACGTTTTTTATTTATTTTTGGGACAGAGAGAGACAGAGCATGAACGGGGGAGGGGCAGAGAGAGAGGGAGACACAGAATCGGAAACAGGCTCCAGGCTCCGAGCCATCAGCCCAGAGCCTGACGCAGGGCTCGAACTCACGGACCGCGAGATCGTGACCTGGCTGAAGTCGGACGCTTAACCGACTGCGCCACCCAGGCGCCCCCTAGTGGGTCTTGATTGAGTTTTTTGTGGCTCAAAAAAAAAAGGTCCACAGTTTTATGTCATGGGACTCTGCCTGTGGTTTGGTCTTATTTAACACTTGTTGATTTAGAAACAACAAAAGTCTTAGGTAATAAGAAAGAAGTCATGTTTATAAAGACTGCATAAAGCTTATATATATACATATATATATATACACACACACACATACATACATACATACATACATATTAATAAGCTGAGAGGGGCAGTCAGTATTTATTCATAGAACCAAGTTTCTAAAAGATTACCTTTGGTCCGTGTATCTGAATAACATGGTAACATGTAATGGGGATGAATGTGAAGCCCTGCACTGAGGTTTTTAAAAAGCGATTGGCAGGTATATATGGAAGAGATGGGGCTTGATCCAACTGTGAATGAGAAAGAGCTGGGTATTTGGTATGTGACTAATAAAGTTAAGATGATAACTAGGCGGTGTTAATGGAAATGTTGTGTCCAGATCTGGGTAGTTCATCAGTTTCAGTGCTCTGTCTTTATCAGCGATGTCTGGGGTTATATACTCATTTTAGAAAGCTTCGTTTTAAGGACTTTGAAAACTGGACCCATGACAGAGGAGTGGCTGGGATGGGGTTCAATCTGGGGACCATGTTGTATGGGGAGTGGTTATAACAATTGGATATATTTCTCTTAGATGAAAAAGAAAATACTGGGTTTTTGAAGACCCATAAAATAGTCTGTACTGTAGGCAGAAATTTACTTTGAGTTATTCTATAAGAAGCGGGTATAAGTTACAGGATAATAGATTTACCTTGTAAGAATTATTAGAGGTCTTTATAAATCCATTGTCTCACTGGGCAGGGAGCCTCCTTTGCAGCTAAGAGAAATCTCTGGGAAAGAAACTCTTTGGCTCTTTCAAGCAAGGTTTTACAGTGGACTCTTTGGATGCTTGCTCAACAAACCTCAGGGCATCAGTTTTCAAAGAATTGGTCTGTAGCCACAGGGGTGAGTGGGGGTCCTTTAGGCCTTTTCAGGGAACGGAAACAATTTTGTAATATGAAGACATTATTTACCTTTTTTCACTGTGTGGCCATTTGCACTGATGGTACAGAAGCAGCGTGGGTAAAACTGCTGGTGCGTCAGCCTGAATCAGGGCAGAGGAACCAGACTGTACTTGTCAGTCCTTGTGTTCTTCACTGCCACGTGCTCACCAGAGACAGAACCTTAGGTTTCACTTAAGCATGTCCTTGAAGACAAAGAAGTAAAAATTGCTCATTTTATTACATCTTTACCCTGAGTACATGTTTTTTTAATATTCCCAGAGAAAATAAAAAACGGGTATAAAGCACTTGTGTTACATACCGTGGTTTTCTCAAGGGAAAGCATTCATGCCATTAGGAGTTCTGTGCTGAACCAGCCACTTTTTTGGTGGATTGCCATTTCTTCTTGAAAGAACAACTGGTAAACTGTGATTATTCAGACTTAGGTATTTGTATTTGGTAGGTAGGTATTTTCTCCAAAATGAATGAAATGAGCTTGTCAAGGAAAATTGACAATATGTACTGCTTATGATAAAATTTGTGATTTCATGTGAAAATTACATTTTTGAAAACTTGTATCAGTCACTGTTAGTTAATAGGTTTCCTGTGCTTAAAGATTTTTCTGATGAGATCATTGATGATATTAGTAAATGTGATTTTTTGGTGGTATATGGTAAAATGTGTTAGCATATAGAAGATCTGCATAACTCAGTGAACTGGAATTTCCCAGATGACCAGTGTATAGTATTACAAAGCTGTGTACAGCTGAAAGATTGACTTGGCATGCAGGATAGATTGTCGAGACAATTGTGTGACAGAATATGCAAAATTTAGTGATACAGTTTTAAAATTTATTATTATTTTTAAATGTTTATTTATTTTGAGAGATAGCTTGTGTGAGCAGGGGAGGGGCAGAGGGAGAGGGGGAATCCCAAGCAGGCTTCCTGCTGCCAGCACAGAGCCCCACATGGGGCTCAATCTCATGAACCATGAGATCATGATCTGAGCTGAAATCAAGAGTCTGACGCTCAACTGACTGAGCCACCCAGGTTTTTTCTGATACAGTTTTTAGATTTTACAGTTCAGTTAACATTTTGGAAACTACCATGTATTGGGTTTTGGCATAGTATCCACAATTAACTGAAAGGGTTATTAAAATGCTCCTCTCTTCTCCAACTTTGTGCTTATGCGGAGCCACATTTTCTTTGTATGCTTTAACCAGGACAGTGCTTTACAGTGTGTTCAGTGTAGAAACAGATATGGCATGCCAGTTATCTTCTGTTATGGCAGACATACAAGTGATTTGCAAAAATGAAAATGAGTACCCCTCTTTTCACTAAATTTGTTTTTGAAAATATTTTTTTCCTAAAAATGTTTGTAATGGGCTTATTTTATTTAAGTGAATTAATATATACTAATTTTTTCTTAGTTTTAATTTCCAATGCAGTAAATGTTGATAAATACAACTCCTATAAACAAAAAACTCTTTGCAGTCCTCTGGAATATTTAAGAGTCTAAAGGGGTTCTGAAACCAAAACATGTGAGACCATTGTTTGAGGCTAGCTAACACCTTAGCTTTATAGTTGCATCAGTTTGCCCAGAGTTTGGTCCAGCTCAGGAGACCTGAGCCGCTTAGGAAGAAGTTGATTTTATAATCCACAGTGTGTGTTAGTTAATTGGCACGTTAGCTAATTGTTACTTTTTCAGAGAGTAGGAAACCTCCTCATTCTCCAACATCTCCATTTTATATTGTCTTAGTACCTGAGAAACTAAGATAGAAGTCAGAAGGTTGCTTGGTGAACACAGGATCAAAGGAGTTCGATGGGTTTCTGGCACATTTTACTCAGGTTATTAGAAAGCCTAATACCGTGTCCCTGCTTCCTAATAGTAAGTGCCTCTGTGTTGTCTAGTGTCTACTGTGTTTGTCGTCGTTTCTGCTTTAGACAGCCTCCTTTTTAATTCCTTTAAAAAATTGTGTCACACAGAGTTCCATTGTCTCATAAGTGATTCAGTGCTGTAACAATTGTATATAATATTTACAATTTAGTCATGTTTCTCCGGGGCCAAACTCGGATCACTTTGATTGGATTCACCAGACGTCTTAGTTCTGTCGCACTTTGAGGACTCCTTCAGGCTAGCTTATTCCTTCTCACTGGCTTTCATTTCAGGGGGTGTTTGGTTTTCTCCTCCTCCCTGTCTCCCCTGCTCCCCTGCCTTGTCTGTAACACCTGGTGGGGTCCATTTTGGATCATGTTATTTTAACAAGTATGTGAGTCTCTATATTGCGTATACCTGGCACTTGTGTTTTTCTCCCTCATACAGTGTTGATGGAATTGTTTAAACAGAAGATTGTCTTTTTTAGGATGTTGAAGAAGTGTTGAAGAAGAGAATTCTTATTTCAATTTGCATCTTGTCTTGAATCATCCCTAGGTCCAAATAAGATCATAGGAGTTTATAAAACAGGAACACTTCCATGAAGTATCTCATAGGATTGAATAGTTGTGCATATGGAATTGTTTGGATTCTGTAGGCTTATGGGTTGCTCACATTTAAAATGGGTACAGTTTTCTCATCCTTCTGATTGGAGGACTAGTTTCTCATCGCAAAGATTTGTGCCATTCATTTGTTCACTGAGTCAGAAAAAATGTTTATGAAACACCAGGTACTATGCTAGGAGTTGAATAAAGAGGTAGGTTACTTCTATTTAGTACTCTTATTTATTCTCATGACTAATTTAGTTAAATCTTTGTAACATGTAGGATTCTATATTTAGGAATAATTCTTCATTTTGAACTTGAGGACTACATTCACATATGGGTCTTTGTTTTGTACTTCGGACAGGTAGCGAGCATAAGATTGGGTTGGCTTAGTAGGTGGTGGTGATAGACTTGGTACAAATAGTTTAGACGGTCTGTGAAAATTACACGTGGTGTGTTATTATATAGTGTTAAATGATTTTATAAGTTACGCTTTTTTAAAAAGAAAAGCTAATATGGGGGCACCTGGGTGGCTAAGTCGGTTTAGCCTCCGACTCTTGATTTTGGCTCAGGTCATGATCTCACAGTTCCTGAATTCGGGACCCTCCCTGGGTTCTGTGCTGACAGTGGAGAGCCTGCTTAGGACTCTCTGCCCCTCCCCCACTCCCGTGCCCGTGTGCACTGTCATTCTTTCTCTCTCTCTTTCTCTCAAAATAAATAAACTTAAAAATACAAAGCTAACATGTGTTTTGACTATTTCACGTGTGGTGAAAATGTCTTAAAAATGTTATTCTTTTGAGTAAATATCATTAAATAAACCTGTTTGTCAATTCATATGGATTTGTATAAAATACAGTTTATCAATTCCAGGCTGAAAAGCAGTGTTGTTTGTAGCTATTAGCATGATCGATACACGTCAAAAGGAAATGCTAGCTGCAGAGCAAGAATGAACAAGAAAGTCAAGAAAATAACAGAAAAACAGAGTAGGTGAGGAAAGAACACACTGGAATGTCTGCATGGCAGTAACACGGTCTTTAATAAGGTAGTTAGGTATAAATGGTTACCATTTGATGTTTTATATTTGGCTCTCCACAGTAAATTGTGTCCTAATGGAATACACAGAATATGATGAATTGATCTCTTGACATCTCAAAGTGATCTCTACATAAATAAAATAAGTACTCACAAGTGATGGCCTTTGCTTAAAGGACAAGATTTTTAGAAGTATAAATATTATAGGGAAATATTAAACCTCCAAATCTCTAAGTTGGCATAACTCTAACAAGGAAAAATGAATGTTGTACAATATCTACTGGGCTGTTGATTGTGACATTTTTATAGTAAAGTATTACACTCTACTATTTCCTGATTTCAAAAAATCAGTTGTTTAATTTGCCTGTATTTGAAGGATCATTTTCATGTATAAAGAACATCATATTAATCTTTTCTTGCCAGCAGTTTCATATCCTGGTATCTTTTTTATTCTAACAGTAAATTAAAATATATTCTTTTCTATAAGCCATTTATTCTCTCTAGGGAGTTTTGCTTTTTTTTACTATCTGAGTTTTCTTTTCAATCCATTCTCCTTATCCATTTCTTTATCTTTAAAAACTCATCTTTAATCTTTTGTCTGTTTTCAGCAGATTCTTGTTTTTAAAGATTTAAGCCTAGAATATCCTATTATTTTTGTGATGTAAATTCATGGGGTCATGTATGAAGAATTTTGTCTTCATCCTTTAAGTCAGAGTATGAAAAATTTGATCCCTGAAGAGTGCTTTTCACAAATTTCCAATTCAGTGAAAATAAATTGTTGTGGGATTGCAACTGAAAATGTGACAATAAATTTTCCTACTGAAAGGTGCATATTGATTTCTTTAAATCTCCCACTTCACTCATTCATTCAGCAGACATTTATTGAGTGTTCTGTTTGTGCCAGTCACTGTGCTATAAGCACTGGGAAATATAATGGTGAATACAAACTTGGACTTGTAACCTTTGTATTTAGGCTATGGGGAGAGGGCAGACATTAATAAAATCACCTAAGTAAATGGGAAAAAAAAAAAAAGGTACAGCAATTGTGAACTGTATGGTGCTACATAAATAACATGGGGCTTAATAAAAGGAAATCCGAGTTATCTGAGGAAGTAGTGTTTCGACTGCGATGTGACCGTGGATTACACTTGAAGTAGGTGAAGAGTGGACTGTGATGGTATTCTGTGAGAAAGAAGATAGCAGCCCTTGGCGGCAGGAGGCTTGCGTGAAGGAAGCCCAGTGCGGCTCCAGTGGAGACAGTGCCTGGGAGGGAGGTGTCAGATGAAGCTGAGCTAGGGATGGATAAGGCGGAACCAGGCTGCCAGTGGCTTTCCGGGCGTCATAAGGACTTGTTTCTTACCTCAAGAACAGGGAGACTGAATCCATATTACGTATTTTAGGTAGGAAGTGGGGCTGGGTGGCCGGGGATTGAGATGGGATTCCTTTGGCCTTGGCAGGCTTCGGTGTGCAAGGTGGGCAGAAGTGCATTGGCCCAAAATGGGCCTGGGCATTCTGGTCATGAAGCTTCCATAGTTCATGGAAGTGAAGGTGTCCTTGTTAGGAGCCCGGAGTCCGGATGGCATTTATCGTAGTTTTCACGTAGCGCCAGTGCAAAAGACTGCTGCGTTTCTTTGGATGATTAACAGACTCATAATGCAAAAGAAGGTATGTGAAGGCTAATATTTTTAGGCATGCATTGTTATGTGCTTCTGGAAGACTGATTCAAAGAAATGTAATTATGTGAATGCCATAAACCTTAATTGGTTTATGCTCCACCTATACCTTTTGCTAGTCATTAGTTTGGCAGTGAAAACTTCTGAGATGAACAAGTGGCTAAAAGTAAACGTAACTTGCAGTATTTGTTAGTATAGCGTAGTCTTTGAATTGTATATTTAAGTCATTTCAAATTAATTCTTTACCCAGCTTTAAATTTTGCTTCTTGGCATTTCTTTGTGAGCAACTTAAAAAATGTAGACTATCGTGGGCAGCGTGACATTGGTTAGCAGTTACTTGTCACCAACTGTGGTCCTGTGTGCAGTTGTCTGCGTCCCTATACCAAAGCTGTAGCGGAAAACCAGTGCCCTCCTCTTTGGCAAATGGGCCTGAGAGTGGGAAATAATACCCAAAGCCTTTAGCTGAGTAACTGTCTTTTTAAAGCAGTCTGTTTTTAAATGTAGTGACTCATGTCACATCAGTCAGAAGGGGCTCCTACAGCTGGAGCAGCCTCTGTTTTGGTTAAGTAAATGAACAAAAGCATTTCTCTTTCAAATGTTATCGCTCTATTTTTGAATCACCTTTTTGTTGTTAGCCTTTTTTCTTTTGGATTTTGGTTGAGGAAATGAATTGTTTGTAGACAGGTAGGGTCAGCTCATGAGTGAATGATCTGAGATCGTTAAACACGGTTTTATGCCGATTTCTGAAGTAATAAAGATAAAACTGGGAGAAAACTATTTAGTTCTTTTGTTGATGCACTATTTATATGTTTTGGCACATAGTACTGATGGGAAAAGCATGGCATGGGATACGATGAAAGATGATGCTTGAGGAGCAGTAAACAGGTACCTGGTGGGTAAGCAAGTCCAAAGCGTTTGAACCTAATCATAGCTCAGAACCTGTAAGTGGATCTGTTTCTTTTTAAATAATGCAAAATTTTCTGATAAATGTCACAGTTCAACATTTAACATTGCAACTTAAAGTATTTTCCTTTTTCTCCCAAGAAGGTTTTCAATTTAAAATTTTTGTCTTCTGATGCCTTCAGTGAATGAAAAAGAAACATTTTATTCTGCTGATAGTATAGCATTGAAAATATATATTGTTATTGTGAATTTGATTTTTCTACTGTAGTAAAAGCTTAGCAGTTTGAAGATATTACTGGAAGATCAATTTTTATTAGGGAATGGTCTGTTTCATAAAGATTTTTAAAATTCAATTTCAGTTTAATTCAACTCTAAGGAGATACTATGTACTATGTGTTTCATGTGTGTGTACTTTGCTATTTAGAAGAGCTTTACTATGAATTTTTATAAAAACCCTTCTCAAGCACATTTTAAAATTCACCTTATGAACAATGTGGTTATTCCTGAATTTTTATTGTATAAAAAGAAGAATATATGTCTTGGACTAGATATATACATCTATAGATCTATAGATCTATAGATGTATATATCTATGCCTATATATCTATATATATATATTTATTAATAAAGGTGATATTGTGATTAGCTTATTGATTGTAAATATCTGCTTTGGGTGATTTTTTTTTTCCATGTATATTAGGCGGTTTTATTTATATTCTATTACTGTTTGAGAATTCTGAAATAATTGTGTTTTTCATTAAAAAGGTCTTGATTTTATAAAACTATTCTTTTTAATTTTTTTTAATGTTTATTTATTTTTGAGAGAGAGACAGAGTGTGAGTGGGGGAGGAGCAGAGAGAGAGGGAGACACAGAATCTGAAGCACGCTCCAGGCTCTGAGCTGTCAGCATAGAGCCCGACGCGGGGCTTGAACTCACGAATCGTGAGATCATGACCTGAGCTGAAGTTGGACACTAACCGACTGAGCCACCCAGGCGCCCCTTTTATAAAACTTTTAACGGTCAGTTGAAGTTGAATTTTCCAATAAAATATTAAGGTATAGTAAAAGAGAAAAATAGATAAAAATCATTTGACCCAAACCTATAATTTATTAGGAATTGTATATAAAAATTAATGGCCAAGATAACAGATTGATCAAATTGTATTGTTTCCTTAATAGGGTTATTTGGAGATACAGGAGATTTCATTGGTTCTGGAAAAAATCTCGTACTTAATATATATTGCACTGATTCAGATCTTCTCAAAACACTGGTTAAATAATTTCTGGGTCAGAAACAACATTGAAAAACATTGAAAATTTTGAAATAGTTTTGGATTTGAAGGATTGAGCATAACGTGACCTTTACCTTCAGTAGAAAATACATGGGTAGAGTTTATATAAATAACTATGCAGCCTTACCCATCCCCAACCCTCTTGTGTTAACTCACACCCATGGGGATATGTCCATTTAACACTCACTCTTGGAAGGATATTATTTCTTCTCAAATGGGATACTCACATTAACATATGTCAGTTTTACTCAGAACAGTAGATTAAGGCTGAAGACGTTAGAATGCGTGGTAGAGGGGGAGAGTGTGTTGGGGAGAATGGTTAGAAAGTGAGCGAATTCGCTTGGGTTTGAATAATACCATTTAATATTCAGGGATGCAATTTTTCCTGGGAAGCCTTTCTGACACCGCCAGTTTGAGGAAGCAGCCCCTCCTGTGTTCCTCGGTGGGACCCATTGCTATTCCCACAATAGCTTTTGCTTGTTTATATTGTAATTGGTTGTAGCTGTCTCCCCTGTAGCTTGTAGGCTCTTTTCAAAGGAGGCACTGTGTCTGCTTTACCGTTAGTCATCAGAATCTAGCACCTAGTAGATAGTCATTCAGTAAATATTTGTTGAATATAATTGCCTTACCTAGTTTCTAGATTGATAAATATCTAGGTTGATATTTTGGGAGCAGCAAGGTGCATGTGTGTGTTGATGTAATCCTGGCACAAAGAATTCGGGGGTTTAATGCTAGAGGAGCCAGAAGGTGCTCAACGGATGGATGGTAGATAGGTATTTTCACATTGTATTCCGAGGCTCTAGGTGCTGCCCAGAACTGTTTCAGGCATTGCTCCTGGAGAATTCAATGCAGGTCTGCTTTTACTCATTTTATACTGAGGTCTTGATTGTAGCCAAGATCCTCCTCTAAAAGTTTGCAAACTAAGGATCTAGTTCAGTTTCCTCCTACAGATCAGGGCCGGGATCCAAAGGAGCTCACTGACTTGTCCTGTTTCTTATTACACCATGGTGGTGCTTCTGGAGTGGCTGTCCCAGTGCTGTCCAACCATTTGGAGAATGAGAATTGGTCACTACTGTTATGCTTCATGGTTCATATAAATCGTTTCATGTTGTCCAAGTTGGTTTCATTCAGTAGCACTGAAACGTATGTTGAAAAAAAGCATAAAAACCCTCTTAAAAATTAGCAGTGTTTTTTTCCATGTGAAGTTAATGAACACTTATTTGTGACTTCTGTATATTTCTTTGTGAAAAATTTGGAATTTCTATTTCATTATAAAGAAATTTGACCTGATATGTTGATGATTTGAATTGTAATGAAATTGTTGGAAAACTCAGCTATAAAAATGGTGTAAATTAGTTCTTAGTTTATGTTATTTAACTGTGCAAGTAGTGAAGTAACATTTAGAGACAAGAAATCACAGCGTCTGTATAACTGATTCCATATGGCCAGAAGCATGTAGTGAGTCCTTAAATGGGACAAAGAGATGAAATTTTAATGAAATGTACAGTAATTGTAAGGACCACATTAGCTCTTTATTATTTCACACTAATGCTCTGAAATAAAGAATAGGTTTGGCACAGTCATAATTCTTTCCTCTTGAGAATCAGGGTAATGTTCAAGGTTTAATTTAAAAATCAAGAAAAGCTATTATTACAGAATTAAACGTATAGATACTGCACATATCTATAAATAGCTTTATATACATGTATTCGCAAACACAATACAGTATTTCTCTTTGTAGCTAAATATACCCATGTGTGTCCTTTTAATATTACACTCTTTTCACAGATGTCACCTTAGAAGACAAGATAACCAGTATTGGTGGTTTAGTGCTTTTTTTTCTTTAAATCCCCAAAATTCAATTAAAATGTAAGTTTGAAGTATATAGGCATGTGAACTGTAAATTAAGAAATGAATTAAGGGACTTTTAGGAGTCTAATTACATATAAAAAATAATGAGAGAGGAAGTTGCGTTGTTGTGTTATATAGACCTTAGTATATTTAAAGTGGAATTCAAATCCATCCTGCTTTGTTTTCTGTCCACTTGGTTAAAATGTATTCTGGCATTCTCTGGGCAGACAGCCAATACTAAAATAAACACTTAGTATTGGGATGGTTTTTGTAATGTCTACGTAAACCCTGAGATTGGGATCTTCGTTTGTTGCATATAATCTCAGAGTCTCTACTTTGACCCTGTCGAATTCAGTGAGACAGAAAAGAGAATTCATTCGTTTATTTCTTTATTTTTAAAAAGCTTCAATGGTTCATTTTTTGTTTTTCGTTTTTTTGTTTTTTTTTTTTTTTGTGAGAGAGAGAGAGAGAGAGAGAGAGACGGAGTGCAAATGGTGGGAGGTCAGAGAGAGAGGGGACAGAATCTGAAGCAGGCTCCAGGCTCTGAGCTGCCAGTGCAGAGCCTGATGTGGGGCTCAAACTCACGAACTGTAAGATCATGACCGGAGCCCAAGTCAGACGCTTAACCAACGAAACCACCCAGGGGCCCCAAGAAGCTTCTAAATAAATATTATACTGTGGGTCTTTAACTCTTAATGTCGCCCTTCTTTTAAAATTTAGAAACACTCAGTAAAGAAAATCCTTTCTTGGAAGTTATGGTGTTGGTTTTTGTTGTTGAAGGAAGGTGGAATTGAATGTGTTTTTTTGGTTTCCCTAGAGAAATGGGATCTAAAAACTGTTGGTTGACGATTAATATGAACAATTTCTTCTTAAATTTCTGGGTTTGTTACAGACTAGAAAGACATTTTCATCTAAAGGAAGCACTGAGTACTTAAGTGATCTTGCAAAACCTTTAGTTTTCTGTGCTTAACTGCCTCTATCTATAAAATGAGGGTAGTAGTAGTATTTACCACATAGGGTTTTAGGAATTAAGTGGCATAATGTATTTAAAGTGACTGATGTAGTAAATATCCAGTATTTGTTAATCATTAGCAACATTGTCAAAATGCTCACATGAGCAGTAATTTCTGTTCCTTAGCTCTTCCTCTTCCCATTACTCCATTTTGTCTCTAATTTATGTCTGTCATTTTGTGTTAAATGTGCCTTTGTGTTTGCAAATATTAAATCTTTGAACATACTGTCTCAAAGTGGCTTATGTATTCTTTTTCTGTTACTTTCAGATTCTCAGAGTTAATGTTATGCATTTGTTTAAATGGTTTATATCCAACTTAAATTTGCCTACTGATTCTGCATATATACACATATAATTGTTGTGTATACTTTTGATGTTTGTATACTCCTGTAATAAGGTGTGGTTGGTACTTGGAAACTTGGCTTCCAGTGTGCAGCATTCTTTCCTTAACTTACTACCCTGAAGCTTGATTTTGAGTGAACATTATTTTTCTCCCCTCAGATGCAATGAACTTAATTTTGCTCTATTAAAAGCTTTTTCTTAGGGATTGGAAATTCTTCAGATTTATTCAAATTTACTGCAGGCTTTAATTCAGTACTCTTTCATTAGTTAATTTGGAGTAAAAAATGGCATCTTAATAGATGTACGCATGTGTTATGTATAACATGCTTCAGTGAAAAGTTGTATGTTATAACTTATTTTTGCTGGGGAGCGTTCATCATGTAGTTGGAGAGAGATTTAGTATCACTGCAAAAATAAAATTAAAGTCAATGAACTTGAACTATAGCACATTGCTAAAAATAATACAAACTTAAAGACTTACTTTTTTTGAGAAACTCATGACAGTTCATAACAGAATGAAGAAAAATTCTTACAATAAATAAAAGGTTTAGAATAACCATTTGAGAGTGAATTGTCCATAGAAATATGGTGTGCACAAATTTTTTCTCTATTGAGTTGGATAAAAAAATGCAGTATATTGGGGCGCCTGGGTGGCTCAGTTGGTTAGGCAACCGACTTCGGCTCAGGTCATGGTCTCACAGTTTGTGAGTTCGAGCCCCACGTTGGACTCTGTGCTGACAGCTGGAGCCTGCTTCAGATTCTTTGTCTCCCTCTCTCTCTACCCCTCCCCTGCTCACACTCTGTGTCTCTCTGTCTCTCAATAATAAATAAACGTTAAAAAAAAAATTAAAAAAAATGTAGTATAAATATATATATGTGTATATATGTAATAATGGAAATGGTATTTTAATTTCTACTTACTACCTTACTATTGATCATAAAATATTTTATATAATCATAAAAGTTTTTATGTGTAATTCTATGTCTTTGATCATTTTTAAATGAAAGAATGAATACTGAGAATCAGTATATTTATGTTTTTGTGTTTTGAAGGACAAAAAAATTTCTGTCAGTAGAATCAGTAAAGAATATTTCATATGTCAACATTTTCAAAGTTTGTTTTTTAAGTACGTAAGTGTGAACCAGACAGTTGTTTAAGACCTTGTGTGGCCAAATGCTATTCCAGCAGTTAAATGAACTCCAGTACTGCCCACAGTACTTAACAGGCTTGAATCAAAAGGTCTGTCCTGGTCAGAAGGTGAATGTTTCCATGAGCGAATAGGATATGTACGTATTGTGACTGAACTGTGGTATGTTTGTTCCATCCAGCCTATTGGCTTTCCTTCATTAAATTTAATTAAAGTGGATAGGGGTTTGGAAGTATTCAAGCCTGGAAAAGTGTATTGTTTTCCTAAAAATATTACTTTTAATAGTTGAACACTTAATTTTCTGTGGGTGGGATTAAATATCTTTTAATCCATTTTCAAAGGTATTAGGAATGTGTGTGTTTTATGCTAATGTTGGTACTTTACATGCTCTTTTATTGAATTACTGGTGTGTCTCTTAAGCATTTTCAACACAAATTTTCCATTATTGAGAGACAGAGGGAGACAGAGCATGAGCAGGGGAGGGGCAGAGAGAGGAGGAAACACAGAATCTGAAGCAGGCTCCAGGCTCCGAGCCATCAGCACAGAGTCCGACGCGGGGCTCGAACTCATGAGCTGTGAGATCGTGACCTAAGCCCGAAGTCAGAGGCTTAACCAACTGAGCCACCCAGGCGCCCCTAAATTTTCCATTCTTAAGTACATTAACACTTTAATTTTCTGAAACCCTCAGAGAATGATTCATTCTAAACAGGTTTCTGGATGGTGAGTTTGAACTCACAACGTGGGAAAAATAATTATTTTGCATGGAATTCATTCTGTTAAAAAAAGTAGGATTTTTCTTTCTCCTAAAAGTATACTGAGCAGAATTAGCTTTTCACATTGTTTTTATCAGTATGTGGGAAGATGACTCTGGTTTATCCCTGTCTTGCCACTAATTGGCCTTGGCAGTACCGGAGTCCTGGCTGCAGACTCTTAGCACGTGTAGGGCTCCACTCGAGACAGGTGCTGCAGTGCCGCACTTAACAGCACGGGCATCGGAGACAGACTCGGGTTCCAGTCCCATCTCTCCTGGATGTAGCTGTACAGTCTTTGTACAGGTCACTAGATTTCATTTTCTTCATTTGCAGGGTGGGGAATTAGAGTCCTAATACTTCATTGAATATGAGGATTATGTGAATTAACACATGGAAATCACTTAGCACGGCACTCCACTCATAGAAAACTCTAAGTATAAGCTGTTGTTTATGTTAACATCATCACTGTTTCTCCTACAGCTATAGGAACAGTGCTCCAGGCAGCTGTGACACTTGTTCTTGTTATGTCTGCTATTCATTTGTTTGCCTTCCGCTGATACTGATGTGTGCATACGTATTAGAGCTTTTTCTATTTTCTATCTGTTTTATTAAAAAATTTTTTTTAATGTTTGTTTATTTTTGAGAGCAAGAGACAGAGTGCAGAGGCAGAGAGAGATAGGGAGGGGTGGAGAGAGAAGGAGACACAGAATCCAAACCAGGCTGCAGGCTATGAACTGTCAGCACAGAACCCAATATGGGGTTTGAACCCATGAACTGTGAGATCATGACCTGAGCTGAAGTTGGATGCTCAACCGATTGAGCCACCCAGGCGTCCCTCCATTTTCTATTTTTTTTTTTTTTTGACTTTTATTTATTTTTGAGAGAGACAGAGACAGAATGTGAGTGGGTCGGGGGCAGAGAGAGAGGGAGGCACAGTATCCGAAGCAGGCTCCAGGCTCCGAGCTGTCAGCACAGAGCCTGATGCGGGGCTCGAACTCACAAGCTGTGAGATCATGACCTGAGCTGAAGTTGGATGCTCAACTGACTGAGCCACCCAGGCACCCCTCCATTTTCTATTTTTAATGAAGAGTTTATTTGTTTCTTTTTATCTGTATTTTGTCAGCTTAGAGAATGGAAGAACTTGTGAGCCATGGTATAAGTAAACCTTCAGTGTGCTTATGGGCAAAGTATATTCTATAAGGTACAAAAGGAAGAAATTAAGCTAAATGTACTCCTTGCATATTTAAGGTAGAAGGTTTTTCTGTTTGGATACAAAATTTCCTGCAGTAAAGAGAATGGTTTAAAATAAAATCAGCTGTGTCTCATCTGTCTTTCACCAAGGGGAGGTACCATTTGCTTCCTGTGTGGAGGTGCCATTGAAATACTGACCATCATTTCTTTTAGGGGAGTGAATTTAACTTGCTTTAGGCCTTAAAATGTACACAACTCTTTAATTCTTTATTGTAGGGGTCACAAGTGATTTCTGTTGTTAATGACATATCAGATGATTCCTATCACAGAAATGGATTCCTTCCTGTTCTCTGTTATTCATTTGTAAGGTGAGGGACTGTGGTTTCTATCAGTCACACACAGTATGCTCTAGGCCTTCTCTTGCCCATGGAGGTGGCACTTTAGTGTTCTTCCTTTGTTCTATCTTTTAGCTGCCACTGTAGTTTCTTGGCCAATACTGGATTGGAAAAAGATGATTGATCTTTTCTTCCAGGTACCCCCTCTCCTCCTACAGCAGTAAGTTCCGTGTGCAGTGAGAAAATAAGACTCTGTAAGCACGTTATTCTACCTTTCAGCAGGAATATTCATAATAACTAACATAGATAATTATTGTGTGATGTCATTGTCCTAATTATGTTACATACTAATTTTATTGTTGAATAAGTCTTTGAGCTTTGTGTTGCCATTTTTTGAAGAACTAAGGCTGACAGCAGTTTAGTAACTTATCTGTGTTCATATACTGCATAACCCAGTTGGGAGTAGAATTCAGCCATTACAGACTCAAATTTTTTATTCAATTTAAAAAATCCTTTTTAACTTTGGGGCGCCTGGGTGGCTTAGTCAGTTAAGTGTCTGACTCTTGGTTTTGGCTCAGGTCATGATCTCATAGTTCGCGAGATTGAGCCCTGTGTCGGGCTCTGTGCCGACAATGCCAAGCCTGCTTGGGATTTCTTCCCTCCCCCCTGCCCACTGCACACTCAAAAAAAAAAAAAATTCTTTTTAACTTCATTTATGAAAAATTTGAAATATATGACAAAAGCTGGATAGGTATATTGGACACTCCACATACATTTTACCTATATTTAAAACTAAAGTTAATAGTGTTTTAAAACAAGCCCTATAAAGTTTGGCATTACATGTCAGTGTGCATCTTTAAAAATAAGAGCATTTTCTTATATAACCGCACTGTACTGTTTGCATATTTCATTTACTTATTTCTTTCCACTTTGTTTTTGAATATTGAGCAGTCCTTCTCCTTTCCTTCTCTTTTTCCATACCATTGGGTCCTTGAAAAGACTGGGTCCTGTGATTCCTAAATTCTTAGCCATGATACCCTTCTGCTTTCTGAGGGACCAGTGCAAGGGAAGTGGCAAGCAGAGGGCGAGTGAGTAGGAAGCTCCTGAGATGTTGTGCAAAGTGCACCGGATTGTGGCTTGATTCTTCGAGTGGTAGAGACACAGGCTGGAAGTTAAACAAACTACCTGCAGACAGAATTTGACACTTTAATCACCAATTTCCAAACAAACCCAAAAGCCCACGTAACCGCACAAAATAGTATTTTTTATTATTTTCTTCTTGTTAGCAGGATATGAACCATTGTTGCTATTGAAGTTTGTTTTGATCTGGAAACAATAATTATGCTAGAATGTAATCATGCTAAAAATAATTTCTGACATTGCAAAAATTACTTTTTTATTCCCCTTTCATTCAACAGGCGTTTACTGAGTCTTTACTCTTTTCACAACTCTTTTGGGACTTTATTAGAAGGTCCTGTCCACAGCAAGTTTATAATTCGGTAGGGAAGAGAGCCTCTATGAAACAAAACACATTTCCATATCATTTGGAGCATGCAGGTGCTAAGGGTCAGGGTAAGTGAAGCATGCTTGGGAGATGGTGAAGGGAGAAGGCCCACTGCCAGCCTAGTGCAGAGAGGAGAGGGAAGGCATGGGTAGGTAGTCCAGTGGTCCAAAGAAGCAGAATTTGACACTTAGCAGGGACCTGCATGGCTCAGTCAGGTAAGTGTCCAGCTTCAGCTCAGGGCATGATCTCATGGTCTGTGAGTTCGAGCCCCACATCAGGCTCTGTGCTGACAGCTTAGGGCCTGGAGCCTGCTTCGGATTCTCTCTCTCTCTCTCTCTCTCTCTCTCTCTCTCTCTCTCTCTCTCCCTGCCTCTCCCCCTCTCTGCCTCTCCCCGACTCATGCTCTGTGTCTCTTTCTCTCTCAAAAATGAATAAACATTAAAAAAAATTTTTTTTAATAAACAAAAAAAACAAAAATGACTTTGACACTTAGCACCTTGGGTGGCCCGAGGAAAGCAAACGCAAGTGTAGAGGTGAGAAAGCATAGGGAGTACAAGTTGTATGTTATAGTACATACGGATGTCCTTAGATTTAGGAAATGTCTTTCTACAAGATCTGCATTATATTTTGCTTCCTGTGTCTATGGTTTTGTGACTTTCCCTTTGGGAATGTCAACAGTAGATACTCATGGGTTTGCATGGTTCCTGTAGCCACTATAGGGCAGGAGGCATCATTTTACTTTATGATATTATGGTTATAGTAATTCCAATTTTCCAAAACTTGCTGCAGCTTATTTTTGCAATGAGGTCTTTTGTCATGTGGCCTCTTGTTACTCAGGTTCAGCCATTCCATGGGGGTGTGGCATACTTACATTTTCCTAAAGGCTGTGTTTTTGAAAACTATGACAACATAGTTTTCACTATGTTTTACTCTAAAATCAGCGTAACCAAGCAATTCGATTGTATGTGTTTATTGTTAAAATCTCTGACCTAACCCCTTCATGATACCTTTTAAAATAATTATCTTTTTCATTAAAGAAGCAGTTTAAAGATACGACATAAAGAAACATTTCACTTAAGGCATTTAACAGTTCTGACACTTCTATAGTAACTTAAGACATCTCTGATTCCTTAATGAGTTATATATGAAAATTGGCTACTTCATGAAGACCTTTTAAATACATTTCTTTTGGATAACAATGCTATTGCTAAATAGTTTTTCTCCCCAAGTGATTCTGGTCACAGGCAGCCTGGCTAAGATGAAATTTAAATTATGGGCCCAGTTTATTCTCTGTGACTTTAGTTTTCTTATTTAAAAAAAAATTTTTTTTAATGTTCATTTAGTTTTGAGAGAGAAACAGACAGCATTAGCAGGAGAGGGGCAGAGAGAGAGAGGGAGAGACAGACAGACAGAATCTGAAGCAGGCTCCAGGCTCTGAGCTGTTAGCACAGAGCCTGACCCAGGGCTCGAACTCATGGACCATGAAATCATGACCTGAGCTGAAGTTGGGTGCTTAAATGATCGAGCCACTCAGGCATCCCTAGTTTTGTTGCATTTTTATAATGTGATATGATGGATCTGCAGGGAGTGGGGTGTAGGTGGGCACAGCGTTGAGTGATAATAACTGCCATGTATTGGGTCCCTTCTGTGAGCCTAGTATAGTGCCAGATGCTTTACATATGCTAGCTGTAGTTCTTAGAACAGCTGGTAGTGATGCATTACAGATTGTATTTACAAAAGAAGAAAGTTGGATTGAGAGAATTAAATGGCCTAAGAGTCTACAACTAGAAACAGCAGATCTGGGTTTCAAATCCAGACCTATATGATTCCAAAGCTTGTATTTTTCTATGATTCTAGATTCTAGATATCTATGATTCTAGATAAAGGAAGCTTTCAGTGTCTTTACTGCTTTAGAGGTTTTCAAACCGATATAGTACAGGTCAGTGAATGGCAAATGTTAGAGCAGAGTGCTTGAGTTCTGAGGGAGGTCGGAGAGATAATAGTGGATTCCGAGTGTCAGCATAGCTCACGTAGGGAGCAGGCAGTGAACTTTGGCTGGAGAACAGAGGTGCATTAAAAGAGTAGTGACCGATGAGACCAGGATGGACATTCGAGCCTGGTCATGTGAGATTTGGAATGCCAGCCTGGTGAATTAAGGCTTTCTCACCTCACTTATCATAGAAATTTGGTTTACTAAATGATGATAATATCTAGATGTTCATAAGAAGAGTAGAAACGACTTGATTTTTGTCTTCTTGGATTTCTTTCCAAGACTTTGTTGTAATAATTTGAGTGTGTCGATAAGCTGGTTCTCCTGTAAGTAAAGGTAGGATCTGGCCTCAGGCAGACACAAGAAGACTAGACACTTGGTGGCTTGTTGCATGTTGTGTGAAGTTAATGTCCAGTGACATAGCCTGCATGGTCAGCCAGAACAAGAGATTTGGCTCAGGGCCATACTGGTAGAGCAGCGATCTCAGTGTCAGCTCTTATTTCAATTAGGTCCTTGCAAAAATTTTTGCAGTTAGAGCCATTCTTTTGACAGCTAAATCTCTCTATGTGTGCATTTATTAAATGCATGTACTTAGGTGTTTTTTTTGATGTATGGTCCAGTTGAAGAGAAATGAGCGTATCCATTTATGTCTCTCCTATAGTCAATAAATTTTAAGTGTAACTATCGGAGGACAAAATAGAGGAAATGTCATACCTCTTTCCCCTCCCCAGCCTTTCTCCTTGAATATTATTTTGTCATTCATTTACCAAATACTATTTTTTGCCAAGTAGTTTAGGCTCTTTGGAGGCCTGTGAAAGGAACCTAACATTTCCACTCACTCATCTCTAATGAGACCTTTCCCAGTGCCTTTTTTCTCTTTGCGTTTATTCATGTTGCTTCTTCTGCTCAGGTCATCTCTATTCTCTCTCTCCTTAATCTCCCCGTTTCCTTATTCTGATTATGGACTAGTTCTTCAAGTCTGATTAAACATTGGTGGCCAGTTTGGCATATTTAGGTAAACTGAGAAATTTCTATTACAAATGACAGATCATCAGTCTTTAAGTTGCTTTCTGGTTCAGTCACAGGTCAGTTGACTTTTTGGACATAGCCTTCTTTATGAAGCTAGATCTCTTTGTCAAATGAGAATGAAAATGTGAAAACGTGGAAGTATGATTTACAGGTAGAACCACAAGTGTATCAAACATTTATTGATCAACTAAAACATGCAGGATCCTTTGTTAGGGTTTTTTGGTGGGTATGTGTCTAACAATGGGACATGATTGCTGAATGTTGGCAGCTCCTTCTGTTAAGCCTGTAATCTGTTGGGATGTAAGACTTAGTGTACAGAGCTAACTATTGTGTGTGACAAAACATGGGAAATTCTGTAATGTAAATACAATCAGGAATGACTTGACAAGTCAGGAAAGATAGAAATTAATTCCAGTTGGAAGGATATGAGGGAGGCTTTATGGAAAATACGGCAGAGTAGTAGGCAGAGACCAGGAGTAGGGTAGTCTGTTCTGGGTACATGGTATAGTGTATGAGAAAAGGTGTGAACATAGAGTGCATTCAGAGTTTTTCTGACGTGGTGAGTTTTAGTGGGTAGAAACATACAGACAGAAGAAAGTATAAAGCAAATAGGTGGGGCCCAAAAAGTAAATTAATTCTAAGATCATTGGACTGTATTTTTAGGCAGTGAAAATTTTTAAACAAGGGAGTGACATGATCAGAGCTGTGTTTTATTAGCTAGATCACTTGAGAAGTAGTGAGAAGACTGGCTCAGAGGCAGTAATGAAGGTCAAATTTAGCTTAAATGGGAAGCAAGGCGAATGAAGACTTGAAAGTATGGATATGGATTGGTGTTCCTGGGTGGATGAATAGATAAAGAAAATGTGATTATACCCGTATTTATCTCTGTGTCTATATATCTTCTTCTCTTTCTCTAGAAAGTACCCTAAATTCCAGTACTTCTCCTTCCTCTTACTTTTCTCTCCCCAACATAACACAATAAAAAGAAGCTAATTTTACTGATTTTTTTTTTTTTTTTAATTTTCAACGTTTTTTATTTATTTTTGGGACAGAGAGAGACAGAGCATGAACGGGGGAGGGGCAGAGAGAGAGGGAGACACAGAATCGGAAACAGGCTCCAGGCTCCGAGCCATCAGCCCAGAGCCTGACGCGGGGCTCGAACTCACGGACCGCGAGATCGTGACCTGGCTGAAGTCGGACGCTTAACCAACTGCGCCACCCAGGCGCCCCCTGATTTGTTTTTAATGTAGGCTGGTGTTAGCTAGAAATGTGGATCAGGGTTATTGGGCAGATGGAAACAAACATACGTTTAAGATATAGATGGTCAAGGCAGACTCCTCACTTCTTCGCCGATTTTATCGTTTTCAGACTTTGTTCTCTCTTTTACTCATGTTGAGCCATCTCAGTAGCTCTTCTTCTTTTGTAGAAGAGAAATATCATCCACATTTGTTACATTTTACCGGCAGCAAGTACGCAAATAATCTTAGTGTGAGGTATTGCATAGTTCCATAAAAAATGTATTTAGTATTTCTTTTTTAAAGACAAAATATAATTGTAGAGAGGAGAGTTGAAAGTTAGTGGCACAGAGAAATCCAAGAAATATTTGAATTCCTTTAATACTGTTTTCTCCCTCTCCTGAACTTTCATGTAATTAAATACATGACTGAGTGTGTATCTGTGGGTGAATGGAAACAAATGGCTTTAACACTGTACCATTCCTAGTAGCTTAAAAAAAGTCATCTTTTAGCAGTTTGAGAATTTCACGTTATCCACTACCAATGATAGTAATAGGATAGTTTTTTCAGATTAAGGAATGTATAAAAATACTTGAATGGTGTAAGAATGAAGATTGTAAAAAATGTAAGTCCGCATCATTCTACCTGCCGTAAGGTAACAAAATCACAGTGTAGTATGTTAAGGTGGGCTATTTGAAGGCCTAGGAGGAGATTTTAGGCATTTATGTTTAGAATTTTCTTCTTTTGTTAGGGCTTCGATTTGGCATCTGTCTCCTGAGTCTTTTAGGTCATTGGCCTAAAAAGACCGGAAGAAGACAGCGTCATTTCCATCAGGGTATTCGTAACACCTTGCTGTCAGGGTTTCGGCCGCACGGCTGTCTGGGCAGCGTGGGGTTGTCTTCTCCAGGTCGCCGTGAAGCCAGCAAGTGCTCTTTTGCCTGGAGGAGCACTTACAGGCGCCGACTTTGTTCACCTTGCTTTTTACAGCGGTTGTCTTCAGCAAGGGCGGCAGTAATAATTGTACAACAGCTCTGTTCTGTTTTGTTGACACTGATAAAAGTGACTCATAATGTGAAGAATCGGATAGGATAGAACCATCTGGCGATGCTTCAAGTTTCAAAGTCAGCAGTATACCTACGCCGTGAAGAAAAAGTGGGCGATAGCTCTGGTACAGCGTTAGCAAGTTGGACCAGCGTCGTGAAGCGAGGTGCTGGTTTTTAGTAAGTGAAGGCTCAGTGATCATCAGGGCTTCAGAAACATGGCTGCTCTTCGCATTTGTAATAGGAAGAGCAGAACAGCTGTTTTGGGTTGACTACCTTTTACGTCATTTTTGTTGAAACCTAGGTCTGGCACGTACCCTGCGTTGGCCCCTCTTTTTTTCTGCAGAACAAGCTTTCCGAATAAGCACAGGTTGCGTCATAAGTGTTTGTTGAGTGTTGGTTAAGTGGATATATGTCTTAGCATCTCTGGGGATGGGCCCAGAGGTATAATTATTCCTCTTGTATCTCTAGTTACACCTTCTCGCGTATAGTAGGCAGACCATAAATATTTGAGAGATAGGTGTCTTTGTTGTAAAAAACATGTGCTACGTTTTGTCTCTACCTAGACTGTTGTTACTGTTCTTGACTTGGGGCTCTTTGGAGCATGTTATCAAAATTGAAAGTAATTTTTCATTAGCAAACTTCTAAACCTTTCTTGTCACAAATAGGAAAGAATTCAATTTTTCTTACTTGTTGGTTTGTTTAACTATTGCAGAGAATCTGGAAGAAGCTGTTCAAGCGTGTTACTGTTTTGCGGGGGAGTTTTTAAAATGTGTTGTCAACGGAATTAGACCAGTTGATAAAGTGTTTGAAGCAGTTATTCAGGAACTACTACTATAAGCCATGTATCTTGAGAACCGTGTAGCAGCAGGAGAGAACGTGGAATCTCTGGACTGGAAGGGACCTTTAAAGGGGAGGTAGGCCAGGCTTTCAACTGCCCTCCTTGGGACTCGGCTCCACAAAATCCATCCTAAGTTACTTTTCAGTCCGTGACAAGGAAATCATTGTAGGTGCACTATGGTGTCCCTTTCTTCAAGGATACATAGTGATGTGCCTAGAGGTTAGATGTCAGGGTTCCTGGTTTAAAGATTTTCATTAGCCATTTGTATCTACCTTTGATTTGATCAGCATTCCTTGTCTAACTGTATGCCAGCAGTATAGAAAAACTAAACTTTCCTCTGTCCTCTCTGGAGAGCAGTCTGTCATCTACAAGTTTGGCTACCTTATTTGGTGTCACATAATAATTTGTTGATCTGATGGAGATGATGTTGATAAGCCAATTTTATTTAAATGGCCATATGAAGATAATGGATCATAATGGGAAGTTAGGGCATTGACAGTAGAGTCATGTGCCCTGCCATGCTATTTTGTTAGACACGCAGACGTGGAATTACCTTTGTAAGTAGTATGGAATGAATTAAGTGGAGCATCCACAGGGCAGAAACACCACAGCGATGCTGTGAAATACAACTTGAAGCAGTGTAGCATAGATGTTGATGATTAGATAGCAAATAATTAAATCTGTTAGATAGATTAGCATACAGCAGTCAGACTACTTATGTGCGCAGACTACCATAATCTTTCATGGAACATTTACTCTCTGCTGGAGACACTGTTTTAGGTACCTTTAGATATTATCTCAGTTAATCTTCAAGAGCTTCTCCGTGAAGAACTTGGAGCTGTAGAGGATACACATTCATAGTGAAACGTGTAGTAGATAAGCTATTAGTTATCTTAGACAAATTGACCATTAACATGGAGCATTGAGAATTTCTGTTTTGGTCCTCAGATCAAACTCCGTGTCATAATGGCTCAGGATTTCAGAAAAGGAATCTGAAATTATTCTTAGGATTGGACTGTTGGTAGCCAAACTCTTTGGGACACTGCAGGGCAGGGGAGGAGAAGGGGAATTTTCAGGGACCAGCTTTGCTTTCTCACCCTAGATGAGGATGTGGCCTTGTTGATACTGAGTTTGATTTAGGAATCAGGAAAGTTTATTGTCAAACATAGTGCTTTAAATGGAGTCATGGTGTGAATACTTCCAAATGGTGACTTAAACCTTTGGGACAGTGGAATACCAAGAATCTGTCAGCTCAGTTGGGACCCTTCCTGGTGTGAGGCACATAGAACCCAGGAACAAAGGAAAAGCCAAGCAAAGATAAACTGCATATATGCCCATTCTGTGGCCCCTTGTAGTCACCTGGCTTATATTAAGTTCTATGACATTGGGTAAATAATTGGGAATTTGAAGGAAATGTACATGTGTGGTCCTAGCCAATCCATAACCTGGCTTTATGAAGGTGCAAGTTGCTATGATTTTCTTTTTGCTTGGAAATAGGGTTTATATACTCACTTTACATGCTGTAGGGTTTGTAAACCTGGAAACATGAACAAAACTCATCAGGATCCAGCACTCTCCAGAAACGAAATATACGTTATTGGTTACTCTTCTTATCTTGTCCTGCAGTCGTTCGCTTGTTTTCAAAGCAACGTATAGCAAAGATGGTGGTTATATATCTAGCTTAGACCAGAAAAATCAATTAATGCACACTTTAATTGGCACATTTTAGAAGAAGGAGGTCCCAGAAATGAATAATGGAGGCGAGTCAACTGCAAGAAGCAGTGTAGATGAAGGTAATGTCAACTGTTATGGACAACCTGGAAACCTAACTGATGTGTTTAATGTTGTTCCTGTAGGAGAAGAGAGGTTTAAATTCCAAGTCAGTGATTTACAAATCAATTTTTGGAACACCCATTTGTAATTGAGATCTTTCTAAGCCACCTTTCAGGAGGTAAAGTCATGCCTGTTTGGTGATCATTATTTCTTTATAGTTAATATGTGGTCAAGAAATCATTTTGTGTGTTTTTTATCTGTTACGTACATATAATGTGGCATGATCATTTTCTTCTCTATGTGCACTGATGTAGCAAAGTAGCACGTGCCGTCATTTACTTCAACAAGGGAGGAAGAAAAATATTCAGCATTTGGTAAATTCTAAAATTTCTCTTCATGCTCTTTGCATCCCCCCGCCCTGGCCGCCAAGAACAACAGCAAAACAATACAAAGCAAAACAAGAACCTTTTCCAAGCAATTTCATAACCTTTTCTTTGGAAACTGTACAAGTATGCTGTGTAAAAAAAATAACTCTTGCTACGTATTACAGTTAAGAAGTTACAGCCATCGCTTCTCGGTCTTTTGGCTAAGATCAAGTGAAGTTATAGCCGTGGCTTTTTCATGTATGTGTTTAGTTTGGATGTCTTCTGTGCTACTTTTGAGGAGGTTAACTGTGATACTGATCAGCCTGACAAAGGACGGGTGAGGATTTGGGAGGCATGCTATATTTTGAAAGTTTCTTGAGGTTCTTTGGTATTTCCATCTCTTGCTCAGATGTTTATTCTACCGCATGTGAACAATAAAGAATATAGACTAAAGCTGAGCATTTCATAATCAGTGGTTAGCTACTAATGTAGCACAGAATTAAGCAATCAACACCGTTTATAGAGTCATTCGGTGGAGAGCAAACCTATAATTCTTTCTATCTCTGGAGCCAGTAGAGCCTGAACCCACAAAGCTTGTCAGTAGATAAGATAAAATATAGCAGGCAGTTTTGAATTCACCTGTTTTATTCGAGTATAAGGAAGAGCCTGGTTGCTTGCAATTCTCATACTTTAAAGACACTGTAGAGATAGTTCTTTTAAAAAACATAATTCTAGCATATTATGGTGGCCACTGTAACCCATTTGACTTAAATTCACGTTACTTTGAAATGTATGTTTTATAAAAGTGTCACTTCATTTTTATACACACACACACACACACACACAAATTGTGCATGCTTGAACTTAAAAAGTAGTAAGTAAATGAATAGTCATTTTGAACTTTTAATACAATTTTTTGTCTTGAGTTATAAACAGCTATAAAACTGTTATATGTTTCTTTGATGATAGGAGTCATTTACTGACAAGTAGTTAACTGACATTATTTACTTACCAGGCATTCTTTAGGGCACTGGGAATAAAATAGTGAAGAAAACATACTAAAATATTGGTTGTTGTGGATTTTAAGTTCTAGTAGTGGAGATAGTAAAGAAGTAAACATAGAGGGGTGCCTGGGTGGCTCAGTTGGTTAAGCATCTGACTTCGCCTCAGCTCATATCTCCTGCTTCATGGATTCGAGCCCTACAGTGGGCTCTGTGCTGACAGCTCGGAGCCTGGAACCTGCTTCAGATTCTCTGTCTCCCCCGTCTCTGCCCCTCCCCGGCTCGTGCTCTGTCTCTCAAAAATACATAAATGTTAAAAAATATTATTAAAAAAAAGAAGTAAACATAGAAAATGTAAAGTATATCAGATGTTGATTAGTGTCAGGGAGAAAACTGAAGCCGTGATGGAGTATGGTTGCTGTTTTAAAGAGAGTGGTCGCGTGGCACCTGGGTGTCTCATTTGGTTAAGCCTCCAACTCTTGGTTTCGTCTTGGGTTGTGATCTCACGGTTCATAGGTTCGGCCCCGCATCGGGCTCTGTGCTGACAGTGCGGAGCCTGCTTGGGATTCTCTCTCCTCCCCTCTCTCTTGTGCTCTCTCTCTCTCGCGCGCGCGCTCTCTCTCTCTCTCTCAAAAGAAATAAGTCAGCTTGAAAGAAGAGTGGTCATAGAAAATCTCACGGATTAGGGTGGCATTTGAGCAGAGACTTGAAGGAGATAGGGGGAAAAACGATGTGGACAGATACCTGTCAGAAGAGCATATTACGGAGAGAAAACAGCAAATGCAATGGCCCTTGAGGTGGACAGTGCCTGTTAACCTGCTGAAGGACTAGTGTAGCTGGGTGGAGTGAGCGTGGGGAAGAATAGTGAGGTGCCGTTGGGGTCAGGTGAGTGGGGAGACTTCACAGAAGGTGCTGACGACAGAGTACAACCTTTCTCTGAGTCGGGAAGCCGTTGAAGGGTTCTGAGCAGAGGAGTGAGGTGACCTGACTTACTAGCTTTTTTAAAAGGATCTCTCTGGCTACCGTGTAGGGACTAGACTGAATTGGGGCCCAAGGGGAAGGGCAAGCACAGAAGCAGGAAGCTGTGGTAATGACCCAGGCGAATGCTAGTGGTGGCCTGGACCATGGTAGGTGTGGTGTGGACAGGGAGAATTGGTTGTATTATAGATACAGCTTTGAAGGTAGGAGATGGCAACTGGATGTGAAATGTGAGAGAGAAAGTCAAAAGCAAAAATTTGGATACATTTACAGGAGATTGCCAATTCCATTTTGATGTTGCTTAATTGTTTTATTATAGAAATAATTTGAAAAATCTGGATACAAAGAGATAATATTTTTATGTTTTATCATTGTATTTGTAATTCCTTTTGTATATTTTATATGTGAAGCTATTTGTGTAATCCCATTTATGGATCAGGTTTCTATATGTGAAGATATAAAAAACCAGTTTCAGGTTTATAATACACTGTACTTCTGCTGCCACCTAATGTTTATAGCTCTTCATTTATATAATTAGAATAACTGGTTATGCATAGCTGTACTGCTGGTTTGAAACAGAATGTTCACCGATTAGTTGAGGTTTATTTAATTGCCTTTATATTACGTTCCTTGTGTAGATATTTAATGTGATAATTGTCTGGAATTGAGGCTGTAGATTGAAGATAAATTTTATTGGCATCTTGATCTTTGCACTGAATTCATTTCAACAAATATTTATTTGTTGTGCTCAGCCCTGTTGTCTCTCTGCCCTCCTTCATGATTATTATGTTCTAATGGGGACAGGTTAAAAAACAAACAAACAACTGAACAAATAATGAAATAATTAGCAGTCAAGAGCACCAAACAGGATAAACAGATACATACCCTGTAGACAAGGAACTTGTAGTCAAACAAGGCAGATAAACATTTAAAAGTAATTAAATTGTGAGAGACGTATCATTTTAGCCCACTTTTCCTGCTGCATAAGAATAATGCTGGTTAGAAACCTCCCGGAAACAACACGTTGCAAGAATAGTGCTAGTAATGTGATAGTTTTCAAGTCAGTACTGAATTGGTTCTTTGCTGCTGCAGGAGAGACCGTTAACTTTAGTGACGACCGCTTGTTAATGAAGGTTATGGTTTTAGACCAGTTTTAGTAATTGTCTGCTTTTCTGGGTCCTGTTTTGTGATTAGATGCGGATGTGATGGTTTGCTATCTCAAATGTGTCCTTCTTCAGGTACCTGCTACTTTATTTTACACCTTGTATTTCACAAAGGATGCAATGACTTTTTGTTTACCTGCATATATATCTTGAAGAGTCACTCAGTTGTTAGTATAAAACTGGAGCTCTAAAGATGCTGCCAGAAGAAATAAAAACATTGTTAATGAACCCTGAAGATGGATTTGACAGATACTTACTGAATGTGTAGTGGGTCCCACAGAGTGTTCTGAGCACTTGGCATATAGCCTTGAAACAAAGCAAGCAAATCTTTGCCTTCCTTAAACTTACCTTCATTCTAGAGGGTGATGGGAGACAGTAAGCACATGTAAGTATATAGTGGGGCAGGTGGTGGCGAAGATGCTCTGGAGAAAATCAGAGCAGGGTAACAAGGATACAGAGCATGTTGGAAAAGGAGAGAGGGTGCTCTTGCTCTCTATGCAGATTTTCCTCTTCCTGATAATTTTGTTCTCAGATAAGTTATAAATAGAAAGTATGCTTAAAGTTGTTTTAAAGGCCCTGTCTGGGGGTGCCTGGGTGGCTCAGTGGGTTAAGCGTCCGACTTCGGCTCAGGTATGATCTCACAGTTCGTGAGTTCGTGCCCCGCATCGGGGTCTGTGCTGACAGCTCAGAGCCTGGAGTCTGCTTCGGATTCTGTGTCTCCCGCTCTCTCTGCCCCTCCCCCCACTCATGCTCAGTCTCTCACTCAAAAATAAATAAACATTAAAAAAAAAAAAAGATAAAGGTCCCGTCTGCCTTAGAAATTAGAACAGTTTGCATCCATCTATTCATCTAGTAAATAGTAAGCATGTTACCTTGTGCTACGTAATGTATGAAGTAAGAGATAAAAGACATGTTTTCTACATGTAAGGAATTTAAAATCAAATTGGGAAAATATTAAAAAAGTTTTTTCTTGTAACTGTTAAGTCATTTATCTTTTTTGTTAAAAAAAAAGAGGAAGTGTAAGAAAACATTTTACTTTGGCTTTAGATGACAAACTGTTTCACTTATGAACTGGGACCCCTTGGTGGGATTATAATACTGACCACTGAAAAGCAATATTTTCCCTATGGATTGTGATATCCTTCTTTGAAAAAAGGAGAGTCTGCATTGTGATGCACGGTTTGCTGCTGGGTGTAATTTAGAAAACCTACCACGTGTTCATCAGTCATCACTGAATCACCTGCGTCTTTTCGTTTATGCAATCAGTAGCTGTAGGACACTACGTAGAGTTTTCTTTTTTCAAACTTTGACATGTTGGGAAATAGGCTCTCTGATGTTCTTGACTCAGAAGTCTTTTGGTTAGTGGGAAGGCTTGGCCTAGCATTGCTCTTCTGGGCCCGCGCCCCCCCCCCCCCCACCTTAAATGTTTGTTTGTTTTTGAGAGAGAATGTGCGTGGGGTGGGGGGAGGGGGAGAGGGAGAGGGAGAGAGACAAAGGATCCCAAACAGGCTTTTCTGACAGCAGAGATCGAGATGTGGGGCTCAGGAACCATGGAATCATTATCTGAGCTGAAGTCGGATGCTTAACTGACTGAGCCACCCAGGTGCCCCACTTTGTTTTTCTGATGAAAGCCCGAAGTCTCATCTATAGCCCCATCTTTTTCTTGACCCTTTTGTTACCACTAAGGTGGTAATCGTTGTAGTAGATTCAGAGAATGCCAGAATATTTCTCATTTAGATATGTATGGTTTTGTGTTTTCCTCCATTAACCAAACGTGTTAAGTGCTCTGAATTCCAGCAGTTCTTAGTAAATAGGCATTTAAGGGCGGTTTGATTCAAAAACATTGGTTCTTTCCTTTTTTTCTCAGATACTAAAGAAACCATCCTGTGGGAGAGGTTTTAGTTATCTTAAATTACCTTGAACTGTAGTGCCTTCGAATTATTGGTTAAACAAAATAGAACAAAAACTTGCTACTGAACAAAGCTTTCACACCTTTCATTGCCAGCTAATAACCTTTGCTTGGAATTTTCTGGTAGGTCACAATAAGGTAGGTGTCTTTTGAGGAATTCTGACTTAACCAAGGTCAGACATGTGTTAATTGAGCTCTCCAGATGTATCCTGATGGCCACAGACAAATGTCTGGTACGGGAAGACAGCACCTTAACTCATCACCCACCTCACTGAATCATAAAACCTTCAGGCTGGAAGCACCCAGTAAAAAGACACCATAGCTTTGGGAGAGTTCCAGCCTGGCCTCTGCTGCTGTTACAGAATAGAGCACTGGGAGAAAATTCCAGGGACCACCCACGAGGTCTTTGATTCTTTGCCTTTCTCTGCAGTCTTTCCCTGCCAGCCTTCTATATTATTATCTTCCTATTGTCTACCTAGCCTCTATACCTAACACCATCAACAAACTCTGATAATATGTATGTTAAAAAAAAAAATCCTTGAAAACCATAAACATTATCATAGTTTTATAAGTCTAGGTTGATAAAATACCTGTAGAATGGGGACTGTGTTTTATAAAATTTATTTTGTGGCGTAATTAGATCTTTTTAGATTTCAACAATGTAACATCTAAATAATGGCTTATTTTTATTCATGGCAGTATAAACGTGTGGCAACCAACAATTATTAAGCTCTTACTCGTTTGGGAGGTACAACACTATATTCTTTAGATGAGGAAGAGGTATGTAAGATTGTGTTCTCAAAAAATATAACCTAGATGGAGGCAGAATAGCATTGGGTGCAGTGTTTCTTGATCTTCAGCATATATATGAGGTACATGGGAAGCTTATTAATAAATTTTCAAACTTATCTCCCAGGGATTTTAATGTAATTTGGGGTACTTGAGAATTTCTATCTAACTTTCATGTCTTCTGTGATTGTGATAAGAGGTTTCAAAGTCCCATGCTTTGGGTAACAGTAGTGTGACAAAACAGACCACATTTTTTGAATTCTAGCTCGTTTATTAGCTTAGTAGCCTTGAGAAAATTACATAATTCCTGTTACCTCATTTTCTTTATCTGTAAAAATGGAGATTGTTATGGAGAGTGAATTTTGTGCCTGGAACGTGAATGCTCACTTAGTGAATGATAGCTGCTGCCATCGTTGTCACCATTGTCACACTGCCACCGTCACCAAGATTGTCAGGTTAGCACCAGCCATCTTAGCGACAGGAATGCACACAGTAGCTAACAGTGTCAGGCAGCATGCCGAGGAATGGTGTAGACAGTATCTGGGAGTTTAGACGTACTTAAAGGAATTTGGGCTGGAATGCTCTGGGATGTTCATAAAAAGATGCGAGACTTGAATCATAGACTTTGAAGAAAGTAAAGATTTAGCCAAGTGAAGACAAAGTTGGCAGGAGACTGTTCCCCAAAACAGAGTTATTTCAAGATAACTTACTTTTGGTTATTTAATTTTTACTGTTGACTCGCCTCAGTTATCTTTTATTATGCCAACTTAAAATAATTGATATAGGTCATCCAGGATCTTAAGTTCACTCCAGAAAATAAAATGTTGATAAAATGTGCATATAATATGTGTTATGTGTAATGAAAACATTTTATTATGGTGTGATTTTAGAGATTGGACACCACTAATTTGGAATAAATACTTAAGCTTATAGCACATTTAATCACAAAACTGGAACAGTTTTATAGGTTAAATGTAAGTAACAGAAGTGTATGACCAAAAAAAATGCAGATTAACAGTGTAGTATTTTTTGCTACTGATGTTTACTTGAATGTAACCTTCTGCTCCTGGCAGGAATTTGGTACTGTCTGCCTAATTTTGGCCCGCCTGTTCTTCTAGGGAAGGTGTGATGACTGTTCTTTCACCACTTCCTCCTGTTTGAACTGCTGTAAAACTTCTCTTTGCACAGCTTTCTGCAAACTTCATTGGGCCTTGTTTGGTGTGAATGCATCGTATATAAACCAAGTCTGTGTTCTTTTCTCTTTAGCCCTTGATGGGGGGACCCACGTGTAACTGCTGTGCACTGAAATTGTGTGACGGCATTCACTTGTGAGGCGGTCGTTCTGATGATCCCAAATAAGCAGTAATTTTAAAAGATTATTAATTTTGTGAAAATACAAGGTAATTTGTATTTGTGTTGTGGGGAGCTTAAAGGATTTTCTAGAGACCCAATTTGAGAAATACGGAGTCTTTGCATAGTAGATCTAAAGGAACCGTTGCATTTTATGGACTGCATGCATTTAACATCTGGAAACATGCAGTCACCAAAGAAGGGATCTTTGAAAAACTGTCCTACTGAAGGCATTGCAGTGGCTTCCTTGTACACTGAAACTAATTTCTAAGTAATTCATAAAGGTGTACCAAACTCTCCATAACGTAATCTTTCCCGTTTGAGTGGCTTGTCTTATATACCTCCAAGCTCCTTCCTGCTCTAAGGTACTTGTTCTCCCTTTTTGGTCAGCTTTTTCCTCACATCCTGATGGGCCTGGCTGTTTGATAGCATTAGGTCCCAGAACAAGTGCCACCTCCTTGCAGTGGCCTTCCCCTTATCATTTGCTTCACTTACCCGTTGCTGTGTAACAACCACCCCAAACTTGGTAGTGTGAACAATAACCATTTTATTATGCTCACATATTCTTGAGGTCAAGAATTTACATAGGGCATAATAGATAACGGTTTGTGTCTGTACCATGATGTCTGAGGCCTCAGCGGGGTAAACTAGTACAGATGAATGACTGGATGCTAGAATCATCTGAAGGCTTCTTTACACATCTCTCTGACTCCAGGGCAGGGATGGCTTGGGAGCTGGGCTCAGCTGGGATGGCTGATTTGTGTCCCTTCCATGTTGCGTGGGTTTCCTTTAAGCATAGTGACCTCAGGGTAGTCAGACTTAATACAGTGAAGGTGGAAGGCCTTGTATAACTAAACCTTAGAGACTACACGGATTCACTTTCACTGTGGTCCTTGGGCGATGCAGCCACAAATCCTCCTGGCTTCAAGAGGAAGATAGGAAGAAGACCCTACCTCTCAATGGGAGGACTGTCAGAAATGGAGGATCATGTTTTGAAATTGCCACAGTATCTTATGGGAAGTAGCATCTCAACCCCACCTCCACTGGCCTTCATAGCAGTAGTTTTATAGCATTTAATACGGATTGGAATAAGTTGATAGAAATTGTGATTTTTATCTGCCTCTCCCAGGTGAAATGAAAGTTTTGTGAAAACAGAGACCCATCTGCTTTGTTCACTGATGAATTTTCAGCCCCTGGAGTAGTGGTTAGCACATCATAGCCACTCAGTAGATACTTGCAGAATGGATAAATATGTGAATTAAAAGACGCATAGTCCGTTGTGTTAGAGCTGAGACCATCCTAGTATCCTGTTACAGCATAATATTTGTCATAAATTTCCTAGATTAATATGTAATGTTGTAAATTATAAATTTGCCATTTCTTTTCACCGAATCTTTATGTTGTGCTTAGTAATGAAATCATTTACATTTATTTATGTATGTATGTATGTATGTTTATTTTTGAGAGAGACAGACAGAGCATGAGCTGGGGAGGGGCAGAGAGAGGGGGAGACACAGAACCCGAAGGAGGCGACAGGCTCTGAGCTGTCAGCACAGAGCCCAGAGCTGGAACTCACAAACCACAAGATCAGTGACCTGAGCCAAAGTTGGACGCTTAACTGGCTGAGCCACCCAGGAGCCCCCAAATCATTTACCTTTAAAAAATTCAGTCTTTCCACTGTCAATATACCACTTCAGCCTTCATGATAGGTTACCCAGTAATGGATCATGCAGATTATGTTAACAAGAAAACTAGTGTGAAGTACTTGAATGGTTTTGTTTTAGTGAAAGAGGTACTGAGTCTACTCTTCCTGGGACAGTGGTTGCGATGGATGAGTTACTTCGTGGCAAAAAAACAAAAAACAAAAAAAGCTATTTTACTATGCCCATGGACTCTGTGGGTCAGAACTTCAGACACATCAGAGACTACTAGTTTGTGCCCCAGGATGTCTGAGGGCTCCCCTGGGAAGACTCCAAGACTGGGAGTAACTCTGTGACGAGGGCCTGATATGTGTCTTCCTTCGCATAGCTGGTGATTGATGCTAGCTGTTGGCTGGGACCTCAGCTGAGATAGTTAACCAGAACAGCCACATGTGGCCTCTTCATGTGGATTGGGTTTCCTCATAACATGATGACTGGATTCCAAAAAGTGTTCTAAGAGGCAAGGCAACGAGACTGCCAGTTCCTGAAAATTTGAACCTGCAGACTGGTATAGTGTCACTTTGGCCAAATTTTGTTTGTTGAGGCAGTCACAAAGAGCCACCTAGATTCAGAGGAGGGGATATAGACCTTGCCACTTGATAGGTCACGATATAAAAAGAACAGGTAGGATGGGATATGTTGTGGCAGCCATCTCTGGAAAATGGACTGTGTCAGATGGGATGAGCTATGGCCTATAGATCTTGTTGGTCTGTATCCAGAGACCCCTAATTAGACCAATTACCAATGGTCCCTGAGCCTGTTAAGATCAGTTTTTGAGCAGAGTATGAGTTGTTGTACCAGCTTGACTTACAGTCATGCTCGATCTGGCTCTTCTCCACACATAGGCAGTTTTCAGATTGTTAGAAGTTTCTATTTCTACTATTATTTAGATTGAGCCTTTACATTAGGAGTCCTGCAGGCATGAGAGGGAAGGCCAGGATTAGACTTTGGCATTTTCTGACTGACAGGGTGAGTATTGCAGGATAAAGTGCTAGGTTTTTTGGATGGTCCTTGGGAATTTGAACATAAAGGCTGCTCATGTGGTAAAGAAGAGAGAGAAGTCTAATAAGAATAAAAACTGTGGGGTCTGCTAGAAATTGGTTCTGGTTTTGTTCAATAGTGCTAATGGCCTCAACTAGTTGGGCAGTTTTGCCCCTTCTCTCATGTTCCTTCTTTCCAGTTACCAAAGATTCTTCTCTTTATGCCCGTATTATTGTCTTGAGTAAATTAAATTTACTCATGGTTTCCAGCAACTTCTAGTTTTAATTTTTCCTGGTCAAAGAATTGTAACTGTGGCACGTACTATTGAGTTCATTCCCCCCAGTTAGTCTGTTTTTTCCTCCTCTCTCTTTAACCCACCTTGTAACTCAGGGTTGGCAAGTGTTGAAATCATCAAAAAAAAAAAAAAAAAAAAAAAAAGGCAGGAAGAGAGAAATGAAGAAAACCACACTTCCATGTACAAATAGCATACCGTATTTGATTATAGGACATTTATTATAAGTGCTAATATGTAGAGTGTCCTAAAACAATTTCTTAAAAGAGATCTTGTGCTTTAGACTTAGAGCATAGTATTACATTAGAGTTGCTGCAGAAATGGCCAATAACTTGAGTAAATTTGGCATGGCCCAGAGAAGGGCAAGTAAAATAACATGGCCATACTTAATTTGTTACTGAGATTTCTAAAATGTGATTGCATTGCTATTTTGAGTACAGGCATACACACTTATAAGTACATGTATAAATATGAAGGGTTTTTTTTTTTTTTTTTAAACCAGAACCTAAAACCTGGAGAGTTTCATCTCTGAGCATCTGTTAAAGTTGACAGTTCTGTAAATCAGTGCCCAGCATAATGCAGAGTTTATTTGATGAGGATTTGTGAAGGAAGTATCCTCGGTCTCATTTGTACACAGTATTGTAGCAAAGCTATGATGTTTTTTCTGACTTGCAGCACCAATTAAGCATACTACTTATGTTTGTTAATGGAAGTTGCCTTTCTGGCTTCCTATGCAACCTGGTGAACAGTTCATTCACTGAATCTTTAGATGGCGGTTCCTCTTTTTAGTAATATATGCTTTATTGTCCACACTAATAGATTATCTATGATTATTTTGTGTATAATTTTCTTAAGTAAACATTCCATTTTCCTTATAGTCTTCCCTTTTCCGCCAAAGTAAACATTAAATTGGGAGAGTACAATTCTAGACTGTCCTCATCAGTGATTCTCAACTAGGGGTGTGGGAGAGGGGGATGGGGATGGGGATCTTGCCCCCCATGAGACATTTGGCAGTGTTTGGATACATTTTTTTGGCCATCACCACTGAAGGTGGGGTGCTTTTGGCATCTAATTGGGTAGAGGCAAAGGATGCTACTAAACATCCTTTTATGCACAAGACAGCTTCCTTACAACAAAGAATTATTTCACCCAAAATCTCAGTATTGCCTAGGTTGTGCAGTTTAGAAACCAAGCCCATAATGGCTACATACACGTTTATTTCTAGTTAACCTGGTCATGAAATTCTCGCAAGACTTTTAAGCAATATATATTTTTCATGTGTTTTTAAGTAAAAAAAAAAAAATGCCATCTTAAGGATAAGCTGTATATTTTCTTTCCTGTTTTTCTATTTAGTTCTTTGCTTGCCCAGCTTTTAATTTTTCTTTTTTTGAAAGTGGTATAGATACTTGCAGAGAGCTTACATTGTGCAATAATCCACATATATTCAACACCTACAGACTGTCAAAGGACTGCATGCAGCTACTTACTGAATGCCAGGATTGCTTGCATTGTCTGTTGTAGGACTTGTGTAGTCACTAAATTATCAGTCTCCATACAGTACATCACAGGAAGTTGGCAGATACAATGATCCATCTGTTATCACACCCATCAAGTGCATTGGCTCAGAGGGAAGCGGCTGCAGATTGGAGCTCAGTGTGTGAGAGAAGTAGTGAGATTCCAAGATGCTTATCATTCTTTCCAGAAAGTCCTTTCTGGCCTTTTGATGAGCTTGACTTGCTCATTTCTAAAACTGACTTTCAGTTTATGATATCATTGCCTTTTCATTAACATTTTCAGAAAAAACTGGACATGTTATCAAAGATTTACTTCTCTCAGAATGAGGTTTCAGAATATCATCTCTCTTTTTCCCCAGGGAAATTCTCGATCAGATCATCATAGAAAATGAGCAGTGGAGAATTGAAACTGCACAATCTGGAGAGTTTTATTTTAAAAATAGTTGTTCTTAACCTGAACTGAAGTAAAGCAAGCATAAAACGTTTTCTTATGTTATTCCAGTGTGGCCAAGAATTTTTTTTTCTTAAACATATATAAGTATGATCACCTTCAAAGGAGGAGGTTGTGATTTTCATAGTTAATAAGAAATGTGTAGGCAGTGTCTTGGGAGTTTAATAAACCTGTTTGTTTCTTGGAAAATCATAGATGTTTATGATACCAAGATCACTTCTAGCCTGAGAGATCTTTTAGACAAATGCATTGATGATATGCTTAATGGTGCTTTCTAGTTTTGGTGACTACCCCGGAGGTAAATGGGCATGTGCTGATGCTTTCTATCTTGTGAATAGCCTTATTTATATAGACCTTCTCCCTTGGCAAGGTATAATGTCTGGTTTGGGGTGGCAAAAATCCACTTCCAGAGTACTGTCTGTATATTATATGTCTTTGACTTAATTTAAGTTCGCCTTCAAAAGGGCAAAGTGGTTAGAGAAAAAATTAAACAGGACAGCATATGCCTAATTGAAAATTAGAAGGGGCCTTGCCTTTTCCAGATTGAAGGGTACAAAACGAATATGAATAGTGAATAGTTGTCTAGTCACTTTAAAAGAGCCATTGTGTTTCAGTTTCTTCTCTATTCACCTTCATCTTTAAACATTTCTGCCGAAACTGGGATTGTTAGTAACCTAACTCAGAGTATAATATTTGGGTTCTCCTCAAATAGATAACATACATCTTTTAAATATTGTCTCTCAAATAGAGAATTTATTAGCTATTTTCATATGTTTAACTTGATTGAAAAACGTAAATTCAGTTTTAAAGATTTTGAGAAAGAATCACAAAAATTTGATGTCCTTGAATAAACCAGAGATAGTTGAAAATTCACGGGGGAAAAATCACATGAAATTGCTAACACATACACAGAAACGATTCTACAGTAGTTTCCTACAAAATGTTTTTGGCATTGTTCTCTCCCCACCCCCATGGGAAAATAAAAGGTTCTCCTGGGCCTTCCTAGATGTGGCTTCAGATAACTACACAGTGACTTTTGGTTCCATTTTACCCAGTAGAAAGGAACAGGTAACACATTTATTATACATACAGTTACATCAATATATAATGCAAATTTAACAATTTAATGTCACTCCATTGTTATGTAATTTTATTTTGTTATTCCAAGTTTGATGAACATGATGGGTAGTCATTAGAAATAAGAGGACATTGTGAATTTTTAGTGAAAGAGGCCTCATCAGTAATAACAGTAATAACCTATAGAGTTGATAACTAGAATCAATTCTGTCTAGAAAAGACAAAGAGTTAATGATTCTATTTCTAAATGTTGCTTATTACAAGTTTTATAATTTAGAACTGCCTGATTTTAACACACAAAACTGGCAGGAGGCTCACTTCATGATAGTAACTGCTTTAAACTGTGATAGTTTATTGTCATTATTGTAAAGCGTTTTAATTTAATATAATTTTCTTGATTTTGCCCTCAAGAAGAATCCTTCTCATTAGTCATTGTAATTTTGCTAATTATTATAGGTTCAAATAAGATCTTACTCTCATCACATCTTTCATTTATACATGTTTCTATAGAAATGTTTCTGTGCTTTAATTATGACCCTGTTTGGTTTCCATGGAAACAATAAAATCACAACTCTGAGAATGTGTACAGTGTTCCTTAACTCACAGACAGGAAAAAAGCTAAGCCTTTTATAGGAGTGTCTGTTTGGGTGTTTTATATAGTGTCAGAATCCTTAGACTCCCACCATAACATGCTGCCTTGTCATGTATAATGTTCAGTTGTCTGCAAAGTTGAGTAACATTAAGTTGTCTTTGGGTAGTAGGTTCCCTTTTGCTCCACTTTGAATGTTTTTCTTGAGGTCACAGTGGGTTTTTTTGTGGAAGGTTCTGTGCAGTATTGACATTGCCCTTCTGCACACGGAGGTGGCAGTCTTGTGTGTGTGAATGAAGAGACTGGCAGTAGGTAAATGAAGAGTACTGCATGTACTACAGGGCAGTTGATGAGAAAGTGAGTGGCTGGGAAAGGGGTTCTTCAGATACTGGAGTGGTTAGGGACAGCTGCTGGCAGGAGATGACCCTCGAGTTAAGACCCGAGACTATGCCAGCCACATAGACACAGGGGAAAGTAAGGGCAAAGACCTTGAGCTCGCTTTGTTGGAGAAAGAGACAGAGGGCCGGTGCTGTTGAAACTGGAAAACCAGTAGGAGATGGAAGAGATTCCTGGAGATGAGATCAGGCGGGACCTTGCAGCAGGCCGTGGGAGGACCTTAAATAGGTTTTCCTGCCACCCGAACCCATTGGAGTGGGCTTTTCAGCAGAAGAATGCTATGGCCAGATGGAAGTTCTGAAAAGATCTCTTTGATTCTCTCATGGAGAGTGATCTCGGAGTGCTTGGAGTGAAAGCAGGGAGAGCTGTTAATAAGCTTTTGGTTCTTGAAGAAGCTGGAGTGTAAAAGAAACTCAGCTGTGCTATCTGTACTTTACTGGGTATGAGTATGTATACCTTCTGTCCCAACAACATCCGTTTCATGTTTACTGCATTTTATCTTAAGGCTATTTCTCTATTATCTGATAAACATTTGAATTGCTAAGTCATTGATAGGGGTAATATATGCATATTTTTGGGTATTCATTGTTATTTTAAGGCTATATTCAGGTACTTATATTTCAAATGTAGCATCAAAAGTTGGATGAAAATTTACAGGAATTACAATTTTTGTTTATTCCATTACAAGATTTTTGAATATGCATCTAAAAAGTTGTGATCCTGGGGGAAAAAGTTGTCATGATGTTGTGCAGATTGAACTTTTAGCCTCCTATCATTCTGTATATAGTTTTGTTTTTGAAGCATAGTTGAAAACAGGCTTTAAATTTATGAGCAATAATAGAGAATTGCATATAAAATAAATGAATTATTTTATGACAAACATCTAATGTACAGCTCCCAAGAAATGTTACAGGCACCACAGAGGCTTCTTGAGTTACTCCTTTACTGTCAAATCATTCTCCTTTTCCCTTAAGTGGCAAATGCTAATTAAAGTAGCTTTTAATTGTTATACTTTTTAATAGCTGGTTTTTAAATTGTGGAAAGGAGTCTCACTCAACATGGGCAAATGCCAGTTGACAAAGTAAGTATTAATATCATGTGTTCCAAAAGACCATTTATAAGTTAATTATTAGGAAAATACATACCTCACCCGTGACAAACCCTGCTCCAGTTGGTGGGTAAATTCTAAGGCTAACCAAGGTGATTTCACCTGCAGTGTTGAAACTCTAGCGTTGATTTGGGTTCTGGGCTTTGTGATGAGAAAGAGTAGATTGGCTAGGCATTGACTCTGTAACCATGTGAAGTTTTCACAATCTTTCTTGGAAGGCTTTCCTACATTCTAGTACACCTCGTTAGAATTCTGAAGATTGAGAGCTGGAGAGAATCTCAAAGAAAGTAGGGATTAACTATGAAAGAGTCAGCAGAGCCAGGGAAGTGTTCGCAGAGAGACC
Organism: Panthera uncia; assembly: GCF_023721935.1. Taxonomy (NCBI): domain Eukaryota; kingdom Metazoa; phylum Chordata; class Mammalia; order Carnivora; family Felidae; genus Panthera; species Panthera uncia. The sequence continues at coordinate 78,629,638 of NW_026057586.1, forward strand.
CTGGGTTTCTGGTTCTCTTTCTCCTTCTTTGTCCCAGTGATTTGCAAGTTCTGTCTTGTTTGCAAACTCATTGTGTTTATTCATGTTTTCAAACGAAGCCTCTGTAAAACTTCATTATTTACAGTGGATGAAAACTGCAGCGCTACTCACTGACATGTAGAGATAGAAAGCGCCAGAGACTTGCTGGGACTCTTCTGTTAGGATCTAGTACTCCTAGGACTGCAGGGAGAAAACCACGGCTGGGCGTGGTGTTGAACCTCCTCAGCCCTTTCCTGCCCTAGATTGTGCTCTATCCAAAATTACTGGGTCACTTCACCATCCAGTCAAAATGCCATTCTGGCCAAGTTTAGAAACAAAACAGGATTGAACTCATTCACACCACCGTGCAAATGACCGATCTTCATTTCCCAAAGCACTTGCAGATTTTTTAACTGCATCGTCTTATTGCAAAGGAATCTTGTAACGTTGAAACACCTACATAAAGTGAAAATGTTGGCCATGTTGGAATATTGAGGTCATTTATAAATTTTTTGCTTATGGGTTGGAAACTGCCTAGCTTGTTAAAAGTTTTGGATAAAGCAGCTTTTTCCTGGATATGTTTCAATTTAAAGTTTTGAGAAGGTTTTATTGCTTTCCAATAGGTTGTTTTGAATTAAAAAAGCATAAATTAATTTTGAAGACTTGAGGGGAGAATTAATTACACATTTTGCTTTTAAGATTCTTCTAAGAACCTGGTTAATATAATGGCAATTCATACGTAAACCAAGTCGTTTGTTAATATGAAATGTTCTGATTACCGAGAATTCAATTAAACTGAATTTTTTAAAATAAAAATGTTTGTGGCGACATGTTTGATATTGATGATTAATTTTATATCTTGCAAACAGAAGACAGTTGGAACACTCATAGAAATGATTTGGTTCATTTTGGGGGAGTCATGACAAAGGAGACTTGACACTACAGAGTGGAAATGGTACAGATGTTATCCTCTGTAGTAACTTATTTTATTCCAGATGGTAAAAATTTTAAACTTGTGTGATTCTAACATAATGTGGTACATGTCAGACTTCTTTTCCAAACACAACATAGTGTTTAAATGCACAGCAGAGCTCAGTGGCCACTTACGCACACATTAAAGATAGGCTAGGGGCACCTGGGTGGCTCCGTCGGTTGAGCGTCCGACTTCGGCTCAGGTCACGATCTCGCGGTCCGTGAGTTCAAGCCCCGCGTCAGGCTCTGGGCTGATGGCTCAGAGCCTGGAGCCTGCTTCCGATTCTGTGTCTCCCTCTCTCTCTGCCCCTCCTCCCCCGTTCATGCTCTGCCTCTCTCTGTCTCAAAAATAAATAAATGTTAAAAAAAAATTTTTTAAAGATAGGCTGCAGGTTTCCTAGTCTCTAGCCAATGCGGTAGCACAGGACAGAACACTTTCAAACCCAGCGGCTAAAAAGTGCTCATTTTGCTCTTTTACAAAAGTTCTTCATGCTGTGTAACTTTCTTTAAAAAGCGATTTTAGTTCTCAAAGCTTCATGAACTACACAACTTTTTCTGTTTGCCTACTTTTTTCTTTACTGTTACAGATTTTCACACATACAAATTGCTTTGCTAGTTTTGTAGCACATTCTTTTTTTTTTTTTAATTTTTTAACATTTATTTATTTTTGAGAGACACAGAGAGAGTATGAGCAGGGGAGGGGCAGAGAGAAAGAGAGGGAGGCACAGACTCTGAAGCGGGCTCCAGGCTCCGAGCTGTCAGCACAGAGCCCGATGTGGGGCTCGAATCCCTGGAATGTGAGATCATGACCTGAGCTGAAGTTGGACGCTTAACCGACTGAGCCACCCGGGCGCCCCTGTAGCACATTGTTAAGTGTAAAATAGAGTAGTGTTACAGAAAGCTTAAGACAGAGACTAACCCATTAAAAAAAAAATTATTCAGAGTCCACTAGACTTGGGAAAATCCTTTCTGATAACTTGGTATAACTGTAATCTTTCAATTCCTGGCTAATACATATTTCTTCTCTTAGCTACCTAATTCCCCATAAATAATAGCCCAGTAACACATATGCATGAACTCACAATTGTGAGTGAAGACTGAAATTGTATGGGTGTGTGGAGAAGTGGTTCACTTTTCAAAGCCCCATAAGTAAATTAACTTTACATGTTTCAGTATAATGTGGCTGCTGACTTTTTTCAGTTTAAATTAAGACTTGGATAACTACAGTTCAAACCTTTGCCAGGTGCAGTGACTGATGAGTTGGGAAAATGATAAAAAGGTATAAATAATTATTCTGCATTCCTGTTTTTAATAAGAAATACATTTTGTGTTTTTCTTCCTTTTTAACTGTTTCACTTCAAACAGAAAACAGGCTTTTTGTTTTGGCCTAGCACTTTATGTAAAGGGAGACAAGTTATTTTGCATTAAAACTGCATAATGGAAAAAGTCAAGAGAATGAATTATTTTGTAGTAAAGGTAATGAGATCACAGAAAAGAGGAGAGGATCACTACTGTTGTCAAATTTGTAGTCCTGTGGTGAAAGACATGGAAAGATGGTGGGTCAGTAATAATTACAATTAAAATGACCAAAAAAATTCTGTAATTTTTGCCTCCAAAGAACTGGGTATGTAGAATGAGATTGCTTGGTAAGGGTCTGTTCTATTTGCCATACACGGTCTAGCTTCGGTACAAGCCGAAGTGCCCGTCGGGTCTCAAGGACATGGCGTGGAGCCTGGGCGAGAGAGACCTTTGTGTGCCAAGTATTCATAGTCGTCACCTCCCCTCCACCCCCCTTCTTTCTCTCTCTCTTTTTGGGCAGATGTTATTTTTGCTACATTTGCTATTTTAACCTGTCAGTTAAAAAATAATTACTATGTCAGTATGGCTGGCGGCTCATATAGGAAAAATATGCTGTCTCTTAATCAAAGGTGATTACAGTTTTTTCCTGTCTATAAATGTGCTTGTTGTGTAACGAGAATGCATTAGTCTCAGCCTGATGTACGAAATGAAAGGCAGCAAGAAGCAGCACCATTGTTATCACTCCAGGCGTGTCTAATGAATCGTGTTTCCATGTTCTCTCGGTCACGCCGAAGAGTGCCCTCAGCCAGGGCTAAGCCTCCTGTAAAATGCTCTTTAAGATTATTGTAGCAAGAACAGAAATGCTGGATGAGTGGGGGTGGGGAGAGAAAGCCAACCAGACAGCTGCATTTCAAACAGTTACAGCTGCAAGGATTACTCACTGTAATAGCGGTGACAGACAACTGTTTGAGCTTTAGTGTAAAAGGCAATTTAGGGACTTGCCCTGTCAGAATTTTAGTCATAGTGTGTGTGTGTGTGTGTGTGTGTGTGTGTAAGTTTATAAAGTGTTTATTTTGTAGTATTAATGATTTGAATATAAATGGAGTGCATTTCTAGATTTCTTTCTCAGAATTTAATTTTATCTAGTGGTGATTCTGTTCTAAGAATGTTAATCTTTCTTGTAATTTGTGAGCATGTGCAGATAGCTTTTTTAAAAACATGTCGCTGTTTAATAAATAATAGTAGCTTTATTTCAAAAAACCTATTTCAAACATAAACTGGTAAAGAAGATAATCCAGCAACCAAACATAACTTGATTTTGGTGGCTGTCCTTCTAGGCCTTTGTTTATGTGTATCATATAACAAAATTAAGAGCATATTAGTAGCTTTAAAGGGTAAAAATAATAATTATTTAAAGAAAAAATCTCTGAAAGGAGTAGCAAATGGGGGCAAGTTGGTTCTCAGGAGTCAGTAACAGCCATTGTGCGAGATTTTTTTTTCCCCACTGTGTAGCTATTAAAGAAACATTGCAGCCTGACTGTTTTCTGTAGCAATTGTCTTTTGAAGGTTTTGTTCGATTTATCTAGAAATTTAGTTTTATGGTCTCCTTCAATTTAAAGTTTAGTAGCTTTACACGGAGTCCTGTGATCCATTGAAATGCTAACTTGGGTCATGTCTCAACTGCTACAATGCTGTGTAGAAGCCATCATTAAAATTCTGGTTATCCTGCAACTGGCAGAGAACTCATGCTGTTAGAGATTCCTTAGTAAAACATTATACTATTAAAATCTTGAATCACAGATGGTAGCTACACTTGCAGTGAACATAGCATGACACAGAGAAACTGAGTCACTATGGTGGACACTTGAAACTAGTGTAACATTGTGTATCAGTCATACGCAGATTTCAAAACCTTAGAAAAAAATTTTGAGTCACAACTGTGCTTCTGTCTTATGAATATTACCAATATTTGTAATCATTTAAAGTTACAAATAGGTCAGAACAGATGGAACATTTTGATATGTATCTTCTGTCTCTAAGTCTTATTTAGTTGATTAAACTGACTTTGGGAAAGTTAAAATCCATCTTCAATACAGATTTGTTAAGTGATACCAAATATTCTACACCCACGAGCAATTCAGGGAAATTAGAGCTCTAAGTAGGTTGAATTTGATATAAGTAATACGTCCATTTAGTTATTAATGACTTTAAATATGGATTTTACAAGGCAGTCGATGGCAGCAGAACTGTGATCAATTGTGTTGTATATAATTGGATTTTTTATGGGTATAATGCTATATTTCAGAATTAATGTAGCATTGTGTTGCTTTGTTACTCAAATTTTTTGTAAGTCAATCTTCAGAAAGCAGATACTTCAGAATTCTCTCTGTGTTTCGCTTTAAAGCATTTCATTTGATGCAACCCATAAAATTAAATTGATAAATTTTTCATTATGATTTCTGCTTAGTGTAATTCTTGGGAGATGTAACAATTTAAAGCAGTGAAGAAATAAAGCAGTTTAAAAAAACTAGTATGCTTTATAAATAGCAGATAAAGATTGAAAACAAAGGCAGTGGGCAAATTATAAATCCCGCATTCAGAGCTGTGCTATCTTTAGCAGTTTGTTACTGAAGTCTAACTGGGAAGTCATCTTCTTGTTTCATGTGCCTTGCTTTAATCTGTTTGTATTTCTGGAGTTTGGAACAAAATTTGATTTTCAGTAATTTTAATGGCCGAGTAAAGAGTGCCATCCCTGAAAGTGCCCCTCCCCCTCCAATATTTGCAATGGCCAATGTGGTTACTGAACTCAATGTTCTGGATAATAGGTTTCATTAGTTTTGATGCCTGAGGTAAAAAAGCAGTAGGTGGGAGTAAGAAGTGTTTTTGATGTCTAGACGTTCATTTCAGCTGTTGCTGCAATATGATACATTAAAAGGAAATATGTATCATAGCTCAGAGGACATATGTATTCTTTGAAAGTAATTCTACTTTTAAACTGTGTAAGGCAGGGTGACCTAAATTCTAAAAGCATGAGCTTGAATTTCTTCAAGGTTTCACAATCTTTATGCTCCTCCCTACCCGATTCCAGTCTCCCTCCTCCCACTTTTTCCCCTTCAAGTAAAGTATGTCAGTTTCATTTGTCGAATTGGAAGGGGTATCTTTCCAAGATCTCTGCTGGGAAACACAAAATCATTGAAGTATATGCTGCTTTGATATTTTGCCATATTGACTTTTTTCCTGAACCTTTTATATGGTTTTTCTTTCAGAGAAGCTTATTAAGTCTGCAAGGAGCCATGTTTCTCAAAGTTGAAAGAAGTTATATTACAATTTGTGAGGATTTTGAAAAATTATTTGGGCACTAAGTCATAATTATTACTATTTAAATTTTCCTTTCTAAAACACTGTTTCCTGCTCAAAGAAAAACATATAGTACTTTCACAGTTTAAATATTTGATTATCAGGATTACTGTATTAAAAAATGTTGAAAAACAGCGGTTTCAACAAATCCTGATTATAGCATTTACAACTTAAGTGTGATAACTTTAGTGCCAAAATAGTTTTTCTTTGTAGACAGGCAGCTGCTGTACTACTTACTTTTCTTTTTCAGTTTTAGCTTGGCTATAGTAGACCACAAAACAACAGGGGAATGTTTTAATTTAGGAATTCATTGTTTTGGTTGAATCTTGCCACTCATTTCTCGGATACGCATTTTAGGTGCTTGCTTTTCTGAGATTAACAAAGTTTTAGAAAAATTCTTCCATTACATGTAAGAAGATTTATAAATACTCTAGAGAGAGTCTTTTTAAATATGTTTTTGAATGTTCATTTATTTATTTTTGAGAGAGCGCGAGAGTGAGCTTGCCCTTGCTGGTGGGGGAGGGGCAGAGACAGGAGAGACAGAGAATCACAGTCAGTCTCTGCGCTGTCAGTGAGGCCAGGCCAGTGCCGGGCTCCATCCCGGGAACCTTGAGATCACGACCTGAGCTGAAATCAAGGGTGGGACGCTTAACCGCTTATCGGACTGAGCCACCCAGGCACCCCACTACTTTATGTTCTGAAAGAATTAATAAGCATTTAAATGTAAACTGGAAAGTTCAAAAGAATTAGAACAGCTTTTTTTATTGTAAAGATGGAGACAGGATACCCTGGAGAGACTGTAGGTTTCATAAAGATGGGGCCCAGCACCTGAAGGCTTTCTATAGATTTCTTGGTGGGTACTTTTCTTCCTAGCCCACCTTGGAAGGGAGAGAATCAGGTAGTGAATGCATCTTCTGTCATTTATGGAAACTTAATTTAGACTAACTAGTGTTTGGCCTCTCTCCCCCTCCCACGGCCCCACTCAGTACTTTCTGAAGAATCTAAATATCAAGGAAATGGGATGTTAGTTTAAATTTCACCTTGAGAAGAAGGTATCTCAGGAAAAAAAAAAAAAACTAGTTTAAAACGCTAAAATGTGATTTTCTCTGATTTTATCATGGAGCTGTATGAATAGGTTGCAGAAACAATTTCAGTTTTGTTTAACCGTTGAAAAAATTACTTGCAACTGTGTAAGAACACATTAGTTTAAGATGCAAAGTATGGATCCAAAGGGAAATTTTACTTCAGTGTCAAAGTTTGCCTTTGTAGCCAGTATTAAGAAGAGGGGACTCTTTGCAGATGATGTGATACTCTATGTGGAAAACCCAAAAGACTCCACCAAAAACCTGCTAGAGCTGGTACATGAATTCAGCAAAGTAGCAGGATATAAAATCAATGCACAGAAATTGGTTGCAGTTCTATTCACCAATAATGAAGCAACAGAAATAGAAATCAAGGAATCGATCCCACTCACAATTGCACCAGAAACCTAGGAATAAACCTAACCAGAGATGTGAAAACTCTATACACTGAAAACTATAGAAAGCTTATGAAAGAAATTGAAGAAGACACACACACACAAATGGAAAAACATTCCATGCTCATGGACTAGAAGAACAAATACTGTTAAAGTGTCGATGCTACCCAAAGCAGTCTCCACATTCAATGCAATCCCTATCAACATAACACCAGCATTCAGAGCTAGAACAACAATCCTAAAATTTGTACGGGACCAGAAAAGACCCCGGCAAATAGCCATAGCAATCCTGAAAAGGAAAACCAAACCTGGAGGCATCACAATTCTGGGCTTCAAGCTGTAATACAAAGCTGTAATCATGAAGACAGTATGGTACTGGCACAAACAGACACATAGATCAACAGAACAAAACCGAGAACCCAGAAATGGACCCACAAATGTATGGCCAACTAATCTTTGATAAAGCAAATGGTGTTGGGAATACTGGACAGTGACATACAGAAGAATGAACCTGGACCACTTTCTTACACCACACACAAAAATAAACTCAAAATGGAAGAAAGACCTAAATGTAAGACAGGAAGCCATCGAAATTGTAGAAGAGAAAACCGGCAACAGCATCTTGGACCTTAAGCCGCAGCGACTTCTTAACACATCTCCAGAGTCAAGAGAAACAAAAGCAAAAATGAACTGTTGGGACCTCATCAAGATAAAAAGCTTCTGCACAGCGAAGGAAACAATCAGCAAAACTAAAAGGCAACTGATGGAATGGGAGAAGATATTTTCAAATGACGTATCTGATGAAGAGTATCCAAAATCTACAAAGAAGTTATCAAACTCAACACCCAAAAAGCAATCCAGTGAAGAAATGGGCAAAAGACACGATTAGACACTTTTCCAGAGAAGACATCCAGATAGCTAACAGACACATGAAAAGATGCTCAGCATCACTCATTAGAGAAACACAAATCAAAACCACAATGAGATACCACCTCACACCTGTCAGAATCGCTAACATTAATGACTCAGGCAACAACAGATGTTGGCCAGGATGCGGAGAAAGGGGAACAACCCTTTTGCGTTGCTGGGGGAATGCAAAGTAGTGCAGCCAGTCTGGAAAATGGTATGGAGGTTCCTCAAAAAATTAAAAATAAAACTGCTCCACAACCCACCAATTGCACTACTAGGGATTTAGCCAAAGGATACAGGAGTGCTGATTCGAAGGGGCACATGCACCCCAATGTTTATAGCAGCACTATCGGCAATAGCCAAAGTATGGAAAGAGCCCAAATGTCCATCGACTGATGAATGGATAAAGAAGGTGTGGTGTATATCTTCAACGGAATATTACTTGGTGATGAAAAAGAATGAAATCTTGCCATTTGCAACAACGTGGATGGAACTAGAGTGTATTATGCTAGGCGAAATAAGTCAGAGAAAGACAAATATCGTATGATTTCACTCATATGTGGAATTTAAGATACAAAACAGATGAACATAAGAGAAGGGAAGCAAAAATAATATAAAAAGAGAGCGGGACAAACCATAAGAGACTCTTAAATGCAGAGAACAGACTGAGGGTTGCTCGTGGGGTGTTGGGCGGGGGAAGGGCTCAAGGGGTCAGGGGCATTCAGGAGGACACTTGTTGGGATGAGCACTAGGTGTTATATGTAAGTAATGAAACACTAAATTCTATTCCTGAAATTTAAAAAATTTCTAACCCTATGGAGAAGTGTGGTATAGTGGAAAGAGCATGGGTGTTAGTCCCCAAACTGGGACTTGAATCCTATCTTTGCCACTAATCCTCTTAACTCAGTATAAGGAGATTTCAGATTGAAGCTAAATCCAATGAAATTTGAAAGGTATGTGCTCATACGATACTAGGTCAACTGAGCACATGTTTATGAATATCTGCTATGTCGTAGTCACTGCAGCTATGCAAATAAGTTGCTTATCCTTGTGGAGTTTAATTAATGGGATAATTTGTATATTTCCTGTTTATAAAAGTAGATATAAAATACACTTGATCCTGTTAGCTTCCTTTTTTTTTTTTTTATGTTTATTTATTTTTGAGAGATATAGCACAAATAAGGGTGGGACAGAGAGACAGGAAGACACAGAATCCAAAGCAGGCTCCAGGCTCTGAGCTGTCAGCACCGAGCCTGACGTGGGGCTCGAACTCAAGAACCACGAGATCATGACCTGAGCTGAAGTCGGACTCTTAACTGACTGAGCCACCTAGGCGCCCCATTATGTTAGCTTCTTAATACATTTGACTCTAGATTCTTGAATTTATTAGTTGGGTGACCTTGGGCGAATTTTAAGATTTTTAAGCCTTGTGGCACCTGGGTGGCTCAGACGGCTAAGCGTCCGACTTCCGCTCAGGTCATGATCTCGCGGCTTGTGAGTTCGAGCCCCACGTCAGGCTCTGTGCTGACAGCTCGGAGCCTGGAGCCCGCTTCGGATTCTGTTTCCTGCTCTCTCTGCCCCTCCCTCACTTGCTCTCTGTCACTCTTGCTCTCTCTTAAAAATAAATGAACTGAAAAAACAAGATTTTTTAGCCTTAGTTTTCTTATTATAAAATGTAGATTAGAATAAGCTGTATTGGTCAGAATTCTTTGTTGCAAACTAGGAAAAGGAGTTGATTAACAGAATATTGAATGTTCACAGCACTATGTGTCAGTCTTAGGCTCAGTGCTGCAGAATTGACTTGATGAGAATGTTATCAGTGTCATCATTGAGCGCTGGATGCTGCAGTAGCTCTGCTACCTTCGCACCAGAAACTTGATCTTACACCTTCTAGTTCTAGTGCTGACAGAAAGATCTCTCTGTGTAGGGGAGCCTGGTTTTCTCAGTCTGTAGAGTGGGAGACTCTTGATCTCAGGATTGTGAGTTCAAGCCCCACGTTGGGTGTAGAGATCACTTAAAAATAAAATCTTTAAAGAAAGAAAGAGAGAGAAAGAAAAGAAAGGAAAGAACTCTCTGTCTTTCTTCGGTGTCACTAGATCCAGAGTTGAAGGTGTGGTGCGTGAGCATCTAGTGGACTTTAGCACCTGTATCCTTGTCCATATTGCAGGAGATGAAAAGAGGAGAGAATCTGTTTCAGCTCCTTGGAGGGGTGACTATATTTGACCTCTGACTTATGAAACAGACAATTCCAAGTGATAAGAAGAAGTCAGATACTAAGTGGCTAAAGTGAATGCCACATTGCTCTTTACTCTGTCTCATGATGTGGTGAAAATGTTCTTTCTGCCACCCATTTACATATAGTACTTGATTCAAACCTTGACAAATAGTAAAGCCTTGACTGTAAGTTATTTATCTTGTTATTTAAAAATAAAGGACTTTTTAATATGTGATAGCTGTGCTACAACGAATTCAAAGTAGTTGTTGCCTTACAGTGATTTTCAAAGTCTGTATTAGCTTATGGAGCGCATTCCTAATTTCTAGCCTGGTGCTTGAGGCATAACACACCCAAGAACTATGGGCCAATGTGTGTTGGCCAAATAGCTAGTAGATTCCAAAAATGATATTCTAGATTTAACTTATGTTGGCATTTTGGAGATTCATTGAAACATACGTTGATCTTATGTTTCTGGAGATTCTGTATATGAAGTAGAAAAGAAAGTTTGGTTTGACTTCTGTTCCTTTCCACAAATATATTTGCTGTATCTAAACAGTAAATTAAAATACTACTAGCAAAATAATGCACTGTCTTTATATGTATAGCCTAACATCGATATCATTTACTAGAGGGGTAATCTTTGATTACAGTTGTTGGCTTCCAATAAATTATTGACTACTCTCGAATCTTTAATATATAAGATGAAACTTAGATGTTCGTATGAAGTCCAAACACTGAGCCCTTTTTAATTACCTTTAGTGACTTATATTTTAAAATTTCCTGGTAAATTATAGGATAATCTATAATTTTCTGTTGTTTCTTTAAGTAGGTTCCATGCTCAATGTGGCACTTGGACTCACAACCCTGAGATTAAGAGTCACATGCTCTGACTGAGCCAGCAGTGCACCCCATAATTTCCTGTCGCTTCTTAAGTTTTAGTATACTTTCCTTAAACAAGAGCTTAATATAGTATGATTTGTGTTTCTTTGTGTTACTGCTTTCTTCTCTGTGTTCTGTTAAATTGGTGCCTAAACTTTGTATTAATTTATGTAATGTATATTTATATAATACAAAGTAAGGTATGAAATTACCGTATAAAAAGTAATATTGGTAAAGGTATTTTTGAAAGTTTTCAGTATTTAAAAATTTTTTTAAAAATTTAATGTTTATTTCTCAGAGAGAGAGAGAGAGAGACAGAGACACAGAGACACAGAGGGAAAGAGAGCATGAGCAGGGGAGGGGCAGAGAGAGAGACACACACAGAATCTGAAGCAGGCTCCAGGCTCCAAGTTGTCAGCACACAGCCCACCATGGGGCTTGAGCCCATGAACTGCGAGATCATGACCTGAGCCAAAGTCGGACGTCCAACTGACTGAGCCACCCAGGCGCCCTGGTGTTTAAAAATTTTTAGAGAAACGTTTTAGAGAAATATTTTTGTTCTCTTTGTATTATTTGCAGTATTTAATACGAAGTACATAATATAATTTATATTGTATTGTGTGGATGGACCACTTTGGTCTGTGGTCTCTTGTGGGTGAAATGGTTTTTGTGTGTGTGTGTGTGTGTGTGTGTGTGTGTGTGTGTGTATATATTTATTTTGTGTGTGTGTGTGTGTGTGTGTGTGTGAGAGAGAGAGAGAGAGAGAGAGAGAGAGAGAGAGAGAGAGAGGAAGAGAGAGAATCCCAAGCAAGCTCCAACTCCTTGCTGTCAGCTCGGAGCCCGTTGCTGGGCTCGTTCTCATGAGTTGTGGGATCATGACCTGAGCCCAAATCAAGAGTTGGACATTTAACCGACTGAGCAGAGTAGGAGTCCTTCTGATTCACACCCTGTTCTCATCTTCCACATTAAAAATATGAAAAGTAATGGAAGTATATTCATAATATAGCTTAGGTTCAGAAGGCTTGCTCAACAGTAAAATGAGTTTATGTAGAGCAGTAAAAGATTGTATAGCTCTACGTGTTTTTCCAAATGTACACAGTTATGTAACCACCACCGCAATCAAGATGTAAAACAGTTCCATGATCTCCTAAATTTCCCATGTCCCTTTGTTATCAGCCACTCCCGTTCCAACGATGGGAATGGGAATCCACTGAGCAGTTTGCATTACCTTAAATTTGCCTTTGCAAGAATGCCCTATGAAGGAATCAAAGCATGTGGCTTTTATTATGATGGCCTTTTTCACTTTGTATAATGACATTCATCCATGTTTTGAGTGTAGCAACAGTTCTTTTTATTTTTGAATAGTATCCCAGTGTGTGGAGTATCTACTCTTTGTTCTTTCCAGTGGAGGGACTTTTGGGTGGTTTCCATTTCCTGGCATTATTTTGGGGTGGCGGGGGGAAGACACATATAAACATTTGCTACAGTTTTACATGTGGACACAGTTCTTACTCTGCTTGAAAAAAAAATATATAAATGTATATATATATAAATGTATATATATAAAAAAATATATATATAAATGTATATATGTATGGGGGTGTGTGTGTGCACGCACACACACACGCGCGCACACACATACACACACCCTTACGATGGATATTGCTGGTCTGCGTGGCAAATATGTGTTTCACTTCAGAAAATATTGCCAAAGTCATCTTTTCCAATGTGGCTGTACTATGTTTGCATTCCTTTCAGCAGTAGATGAGCATTACAGTTACTGTGTATGCTTGCTAGCACGTAGTACTCAAGTTTTTCTTTTAAGCCGTTCTAATGGATGATATTTTATTGTGATTTTAATTTTCATCTCCTTAATAGTTGGTGATGTTTCAAGCACCTTTTCATGTTTTTATTTGCCATTTATATATGGTGAAGCTCTTTTTTTTTTTTTTTTTTCGGTGAAGCTCTGTTCAGATCTATTGTCCATTAAACTTTTTTTTCCCCTCCCTTAGTGTTGAGTTTTGATAGTTTTAAAACAGAAGAGCGTATTGTAAATACAAGTTCTTGTCTGATATATGATTTGTGACTGCTTATCCCTCATTTGTGGCTTGTCTTTTCTGTAGCTTAACGTAACTTTTACATGTGTTTTGAAGAGTAGAGGTCTTCATTTTGATGAAGCCCTGGTTAACAGTTTTGCATTATGGACCATGCTTTTGGTGTCATATCTAAGAAATCTTTGCTAACCTAAGCTTATGTAAAGTTTCTCCTATGTTTTTGAAATTTTATAATTTTAGGTTTTGCAATATTGGGTTTTTCTTTTTCTAAAATTTGTTTTATTTTTAACTTTTTAAAAAATGTTTATTTTTGAGAGAGAGAGAGAGAGAGAGCAAGCATAAGCGGGGGGGGGGGGGGGGCAGAGAGAGAGGGAGACACACAATCCAAAGCAGGCTCCAAGCTCTGAGTCGAAGTCAGATACTTAACCTACTGAGCCACCTCAGCACCGTGTTGAATTTTTCTAAGTGGTGTGAGGTAGAGTTTGAAGGTTTTGTTTTGTTTTGGTTTGCATAAGGATATTCATTTACTTCAGCACCATTTGTTGAAAAGACTGTCTTTCTCCAATGAATTGCCTTTGCATCTTTTTTGGAAATTAATTGACAGTATATTTGTGGGTCTATTTCTGGACTCTTTATTCTGTTGATCTATATATCTGACTTTTCTCTAGTACTGTGCTATGTTGTCACTTCTAGTTTTTTAGTAAATCTATTTTTTTTTTTAATTTTTTTTAACGTTTATTTATTCTTGAGACAGAGAGAGACACAGCATGAACGGGGGAGGGGCAGAGAGAGAGGGAGACACAGAATCGGAAGCAAGCTCCAGGCTCTGAGCCATCAGCCCAGAGCCCGATGCAGGGCTCGAACTCGCGGACCGCGAGATCGTGACCTGAGCTGAAGTCGGACGCTTAACCGACTGAGCCACCCAGGCGCCCCTAGTTTTTTAGTAAATCTAGAAATCAGGTGGTGTAAGTCTCCCAACTATATTTTTCTTTTACCATATTATTTTGGTGATTCTAGTTCCTTTGCTTTGTCATAGAAATATGTAGACTTGCCATCTCCTTGTGTAAAAAGTCCTGCAGAGATTTTTGATTAGAACCGAGTTGACTCTCTAGATTTGTTTAGTTGACTCTCTAGATCTAATATTGATAACAATAGTAACTTTTTCAGTCCATGATCAATGTATACCTTTGCATTTATTTATGTCTTTTTGATTTCTTTTATCAGTATCGTAGTTTTTAGCGTATAATTCTTGCACATAATTTGTAAGTTTTATATCCAAGAGTTTCGTGGGTTTGGGTGCTATTGTAAATGATAATTAAAAATGTAATTTCTTATTCATTAAAGTATATAGAAATAGGATTTTTAAAATTTCTGTTGACCCTAGTATACTGTGAACTAACTAAATTCAGTTTTAGATCTAGTAACTATTTGTTGTTGTTGTTGTTGTTGCTGATTCTGTGGGATTTTCTAACAGCATGTCATCTATGAATAGAGATATTTACTTCTTCTATTTGAATTAGTATGATTGGTATTTTTTTTTTCTTGCCTTATCGTATTGGCTGACACCTCCTCTAAAGATGGAAAAAGAGTGGTGACAGCAGACATCCTTGCCTTGTTCTTGATATTAGGGGGAAATATTCAGTCTTTTAACATATTAAGTATGATGTTAATTGTAGGTCTTCTTTAATTGTTCTTTTAAGAATTTTTTCAAAGGAAAAAAAATCAGCTCTATAGTCTGTTTTAAAATTATTGAAATCAGGGGCGCCCGGGTGGCTCAGTCAGTTAAGCGTCCGACTTCGGCTCAGGTCATGATCTCACAGTCCGTGGGTTCGAGCCCTGCGTCAGGCTCTGTGCTAACAGCTCAGAGCCTGGAGCCTCTTTCGGATTCTGTGTCTCCCTCTCTCTCTGCCCCTCCCCTATTCATGCTCTGTCTCTCTCTGTCTCAAAAATAAATAAACGTTAAAAAAAAATTAAAATTGTTGAAATCACAATAAAATTATAATGGTATCTTACCATTGTGGTGTAGTTGGCATTGCTCAAACTTGTTTAGTATTCCACCTTGCATGACATAACATTTAAACACTTAAACACTTAAATATTTCAGTTAAAATATTTCAGGACTATTTGAGGAAGAAATAGAGAGTTATGGTTGTTTGAAAACTTTCGCATCTTCTGTTAAGGTCCAAGTAGCATCAACATTAAAAAATGGTATCATGAGGTGGCAATCAGAATAGATAGAATATGAAGTATTCTATATGATACCTGTTTTATTTCAGTGAGTTAATGCATGTTCAAAGGAGATGAGCTGTTATAGATTAAGGAGGATTAAGAGATATAACATGAAAGGCAATTTATAGACCTTGCTTAGGTTCTGATTTGTTGTATACCAAAGTATGTTCTTATCTTTAAAGCATATCAAGAAAAACAAAAAGAAAGCAAGGTGGTTGAAACAGATGACACAATGTTGATAATTGGTTTAAGAATTTATGGGGGCCTGTTAAAGTGTATTTGAAGATTTTGATTAACTTTTTTTTTAACAACATACAGAATAGCTGTCACCAACTTGGAAGAAAATCTTGGAAAAAAGATGCAACTCTTTCACAAATGCTACATCACCAGCACTCTTTATGACGCAAAAGACTATTATATAGAAAACACTAACTGACATTAGTGACTGATTGAAAATGTGATTCAGAAGAGTTACACTTTGAATGCTGATGAAGTTTTAGGAATTTTTTTTAAAGTTTATTTATTTTGAGAGAGGGAGAGAGAGACAGAAAGAAAGAGAAAAAGAAAATACTCCAAGCAGGCCCCATGCCGTAAGCACGAAGCCCAACATGGGGCTCAATCCCACGAACTTTGAGATCATGACCTCAGTGGAAATCAAGAGTTGGACACTCAACCGACTGAGCTACTCAGGCGCCCCAAGTTTTAGGAATTTCTAACCTTTTTTCTTTTCTCTTCAGCTTGTATTATCCGTTTTATGTATATACAGTAATGATATTGAAAAGAAAACATGTCAATAAATCTAAAGGAGCACTTTAAATAATTGCAAATTAAGAATCCTAAGTGATTAGAGCCATGTTATAGTTGAATTAGGAGCTTACCCCACCACCTTTAGCGATATATAAAATAATGGTGCATCTGAAAATTGATGGTGTTGGGGTGTCTGGGTGGCTCAGTCAGTTAAGTGTCCGACTTAGGTTCAGGTCATTATCTCTCAGTTCGTGGGTCTGAGCCCCGCGTGGAGCTCTGTGCTGATAGCTGGGAGCCTGGAGCCTACTTCAGATTTTGTGACTCCCTCTCTCTCTGCCTCGCCCCTGCTTGCACTCTTTCTCTCTCAAAAACATTAAAAAAAATTGATGGTGTCTTAGAATCAGTGAGACACGTAAGGAAGGAAAAACAAATTAATATGTGTTGTTCATTTTATTGAAAGGTTAGCTCTCTTTCTCACCCAGGAAAAGCTCTACCCAGAAGATAGATGTGTGAGAACACAGATCTATAAAGAATCCACTTTCAGAGGATTGTAGAAAGCTGTTGGTTGTTTTGTCCTGACCAGAAGTAGTCTGTTGCTAGTGGAACGTTTGTTTATTTGCTGTACTTTATTTCCATTTCTCTTGTGATAAATAATAAAATGTTTCTGACAGAGGTGGCTTTGGGAAAATTGGGTAAATCATGGTTAGCCACGTAGGAAAATAAAAACCTGACGTACCAAAAAAACCAAACAAACCCAGTTTTATAATTTAAAAAAAGTGCTATCAATGAACCCCATGAATGTAAATATACTTTTCCTAATTCTGTGTGATTGGAGAATATAGAGATGGATTTCGAGATGTCTCTTGGTGTGGTAAAAGCATTACAAATGCATGTGGACTTAACGTGTGTTTTAATTCTCTGTCCGACTTCTCTGGTGAGTGCTTTTGTCAAGATAACAAGAGACAGAGAGAATTTTCTTCTGCAAATGTGGTTTCCATCCTTCCAATTTTTTGCTATCTTGAACTGAACTAATATAATTTAAAAGGAAATTAACTGTCTTCTCTAGGGCGTTTTATATCCTTTTATATATGAAAAGAATGTTAGGAATGCATGGGGCATTGTTAGTCTGTTGGATTCTCTTGGTGTTAGAGTTACTTGGGGCTTAGTGTTATAATATATTTCAAAGGCAAATATGATACTTCCCCAAATGTCCGACATTAATGAAATTATGAGTTTAGGAAATAAATTTGATCTTATATTAAGATTTAATTTCCTGGCATTTTTCCTAAAGTCATGTCCTTAAAATCCTATTAAGAGACCGCCTTTAGGACAGTTAAAGAAAGAAAAAAATTTTTAAAGAAATTAGAACGATTTGAATGCTTTGAATGATTTCAAATTTTGAAAAATTGGGTTGGAATGACCTTTACCGGAGAGGAGTTGTACTATGCTTACATTCCAAAGACTTTAAAATTGAAACATGTTATTTCCTCCCATACATAGGTATTTTATGACTTTTGGCAAGCATTTAACTTCCTTTCTCTGTTTCAGTGTGAGATCATCTAAATGAATTCATTAACTTTGCTTTAGAAAAAATGTCTTAAAAGTTTATTTTTATTTGGATGTCCTACTTACTGGTTCAATTTTTTGTTTTGTTTTGCTTTTTTCAGTTGTGGAAGAAGGACTCTGGGAAAATGGCCTTTCCTATGAATGTCGGACACTGCTCTTCAAAGCGATCCACAATCTGTTAGAAAGGTGAGAGAAGGAACAGCATCACAGTTGTTTTGAGACACCCAGGTGTAATGCTGTATATTCGTAGGTTTTCCTGTTAGGTCTCAAAATGCTTTTGTTTGCAGTTTTATAAAGATAAAATTATATAAATCTCATTTCTTTCTTGTTGATATAATTGCGACTTTAGAGAAGTTTCAGGAATAGCACAAAGAACTTCATATATCCTTTACTTGGTTTTTCTTTTATCCGGTTTGCTTTATAGTTCGTGCGATTGCTTGCTCTCTTACTCCTAATGTGTGTGTGTATTTTAAATTTATTTTCCGAACCACTCGATAGTCACATGTACACTTGAAATTGTTCTTTCTTTAACCTCTAAGTGTTTGTGTGTACATTTCCTAAAGACAAGGGATATCCTCACATGTGAGCACTGTACAACTATGAAAATGAGGAAATCTAACATTGATAAAATGCCATTATTTAATATGTAATTCAGCTCAAACTTTATCACCGTCCCTGTTAGGTCCTTGATATCTTAAGCCGCCTTCCCCCAAAATCCAATCCATGATCATACATTTTAGTTTTCCTGTCTCTTCAAACCTAGAAGTGTTCCTTAGCCGTTCTTTTTCTTTCTTGACATTGACATTTTGAATGAGTTCAGGTCATATATTTTATATAATGTCCCTCAATTTGAGATAGTTTCTTCATGATTATCTTTAGGTTATGCATTTTGTAGTGATAGTGTAGACATGATGTCATGTCCCCAGTATATCAAAGCAGGAGGTCTGTGATTTCAAGGCCAGTGGTATTAACATTGTTGATGAACTTGTTTGAGGTGGTGTTCCATGACATTTCTACACTGTGTATTAGCGAGTACTTGTTAACTGCGATCATTGTTAATTTTGTAGTAAGTAATTTGCGGCCACATACAATGAGATTGTGTACTTATCCTGTTATCACGTTTGGTCTTGTGTTTTATCTTCTGTTGTCTAAATTGGTTAGTACTGTTGCAGCTGTAGTGTTGATTCAAATGCCACCATTCCTTCTACTTTTATTATTGGACATTCTTTTGTAAGGAAGAGCTTTTCATTTTCTTATATGTACATGTGTTCTTATGTTTCTATCTCCCTTTTTAGCTATATAAATTTGGAGGAATGGATTTCTGTTTTATTCCATGGATTATAATTCATTGGTATCATTGTTTATTTAGATGTGTAAGTCCTTCCAGATTTGGCCAGGGGAAGCCCCTTCATGATGGCTTTTATAGCTTTTTGACCTGTTGTCATTGTTCAAGCACCTCCGTACTTTACGGCATAACGGTATGTTCCGGGCTCAGGATAGTGTCTTAAGGGGAAAAATAGATGGCAAGGAATGGGTTAATTAAGAACTTCCATAAGAGAACTTTTTCACTTCTCTTCCTGAGTCTTTATGTAGTACTGTCAGATGATCAGAGCTGAAGGGACGTTCTGGTACTATTCAGTTCCTTATACAAGCTGCTGGTTAGGGCAGTGTCACCACAGTTGTCAGTGCTTAGGGTTCCTAAGCCGGGGTCGATAAGTTGTCACCGTTTAGGTCACTCAGAAAGACCTTTCCCACCAAGTTTATCTCTTTTTCATTCTGAACTTCAGTTCCTACCTCTGTGCTTTGGAGTGGGCCTAGAGGCCAGCCATCTGTTACTAAGGCAGTAGTATATTTTTGAAGCATTGATTTTTGAGAGTTGAATGCTCCTAAATAATTAAAGTATTTGGTAATTCTCTCTCCCACTGCAAAACAAAACAAACACACACACAAAGTCCCTTCAGGAAAATGTGGAAACTTTACTGTTTCTGAAATACGCCGTAGTGAAGCTCTTACTATCTGTATTATAATTAATGCATCTTTAAACAGTCTTTTAAATGTATGTTTTTCATGTATATGGAACAAAATACATACGTTAAAAAAATAGCTCGCTCTGTTATTTTAATATCCTAATTTAGTTTTTTTTAGAAAAATTAATTTGTAATTTTTCAGTCTTTGTGTTTTAAATGGTTGGGAGAAAATGAGAAGAACAGAAAAACTGGGAGAAAAGAGAAATGCAGATAATTCATTTATTCTTGCTCATGAATTCTAAATTTGTGATAAAAACTGAACTCCAGGTCAAATTGAATTATTATTTGATAGGAAAGTTCATTGGGGCTCCTGGGTGGCTCAGTCAGCTGGGTGTCTGAGTTCCACTCAGGTCATGAGCTCGTAGTCTATGAGTTCAAGCCCCGTGTTGGGCTCTGTGCTGACAGCTCGGAGCCTGGAGCCTGCTTCGGATTCTGCCTCC
>NW_026057586.1:78649926-78796916 GCF_023721935.1 Panthera uncia
CCCGTGCGCGCGCATGCTCTCTCTCTCTCTCAAATAAAATAATAAAACAGGAAAGTTCATTGTGACATACTGCATACAATAAAGCTTTGGATAGTTCTAAATGACTTTGGGTTAGACTTTGGTTTGATTTCACATTCTGTTACTTGGGCAGTTACCCTAACCTCACTAAAGCCTTAGTAAACACCCTTTAAATTAAGTATAGGATACTCTGCACCTTGAGTTTTTGTTAGATGATGTATATGATGTGTGCCGCATAATACTTGGCTTATTGTTACTGTTCAATAATTGGCTTCCCCATAGGTTTATTATTTTGCATATTTTGATGTTAATCCTCTTGTAAGACTTTATTTGAAATAAAAGTGTTTGTTTTAGAAAATAATTAATAATGAAGCTGTTTAGCTCCCTTTCTACAATGAGAATGGACAAGTTGAGATTTTTTTGAAAAACTGTTATAATTCTTTTATCTTTCAAAATAATGTTCTCTTTTCACCAAACTTTAAGTAACTATTGTATGAGTGAGAATTACCCTGCTCATGAAGCAAGGACACGTTTTAAATGTGGCTTTTAGATCTCTTTATCCATTGTCAACAGAAACTGGGTTGGCTAACACATGCTTGCCTTTTTGTTCATCCCTAACTTAGACCATTTGCTTTAACTTGCTTATCTGTTTACAACCTAAATGTATTGAAATGCAGTTTTACTATCTTATTCCTGGCAATTTTCTGTCATGTCTTTTCACTTCTATTCAGATAGATATGGACTGGGTTTCCCACTGTGGACGTTTTGAATTTCTAGCATGAAAGCCAGAATTGAGGTTATTGAAGTAGATCATCAAGGAATGTATCACCTGTAGGGTATTTGTGCTTCCCCAATGAATTTTTTCTTAGTTCGCATGTTCACAGAGCTTGCACTAGTGATTTATTATTTCTGCTTTTTGTATTTTTAAGTGTACTGATTTGTTTAATTAAAAAAAGAATTGGGGCGCCTGGGTGGCTCAGTCGGTTAAGCGTCCGACTTCGGCTCAGGTCACGATCTCGCGGTATGTGGGTTCGAGCCCCGCGTCGGGCTCTGTGCTGACTGCTCGGAGCCTGGAGCCTGTTTCAGATTCTGTGTCTCCCGCTATCTCTGACCCTCCCCCGTTCATGCTCTGTCTCTCTCTGTCTCAAAAATAAAATAAACGTTAAAAAAAAAAAAAATGTAAAAAAAAAAAAAAAAAAAAGAATTCCATTAACTACTTTGAGAAGATATTACTTATAGCTAAGTGGGAGTCATACAGATTGATCTTTTTTCCAAAAGGCAGCAGTTGGCTGGTGTATACAGAACGATGAGTTTCTGCAGTAATTATTAAAAATAATTTCACTGAAGAAATTAAGGTAACATTGTAAACTTCACACAGAATAAGATAATTTCATTTTAATTGCTATTGATTGGTGCTGAGGTGATACCGTATTGATGCTGTGTAGAATGTTTTAAATTCTAAGGTAATATGACTTCACATATTTTATCTTTCCTCATTCCTCACTCATTTTATCACACTCATTCCTCCTGTAGCTCTTCAGTGTTTGTGCACATTGCATTGTATGTGTCTAGCTAGTGTCATCTGTTTCTTAAAAAAAAACTAAAACAACAAACTTCACTGTTGCTTACTCAAGAGCGTTTTCCTTCAAGGTGTCAGATAGAAGCTAACATATCTGGCTATAATATAACCTATCTTTGCAGGGGCATACATTGCTGTAAGTCCATTTCTTCATTGTCTTTAGAGATGGAAGATATTTTATATCTCTGTTCTGCCAAATGAATTAATATATGGCAAATGACAAGCTTGCAGAGCCCTTGTTCTTTACGTATAAGATGATGAAGGATTGTTTTGCTCAGCATAGTACCTTTCTCATTATGAGAGCTCAATAAATGGCTAACTGCTGTTAATATTAGCAAATACAATGATCAATACTACTGTTTTCAGAGTTGGACACAGCATTAAAAGTCTGTTAGCCTGTTTGCTCAGATAATTCTAGAATCCCATTCTAAAATATCCTTTTTATGTAGTCAGCCATCCTTTCCTTGAAAACCTCTAGTTATGTGAACCCAGCTTTCCAAAGGACTTCTTTTCATCTTCAGAGGGATGTTAGAAAGTTCAGTTAGTTAGATGCTAGAAAGTTCATTGTCAGAAAGTCTCCTATGCTGAGCAGAAATCTGTCTCCCCGTAATCGTTGAAAAAAATCTTACTCTTTGAGATTCATTTATAATTCATCCAATCCTACTTCCATGTGGTGCCCTGTTTCATATCCTTGTACCCTGAGTTTTTTGTTTGGGTGGTTTATGGTTCTTATCATATAATATTGGATACCCCCTGCCTCCCCCCCCTTCCAGTTATCCCTCTAGTCAGTCCCATTCTCTTCATTTTGACTGCCATTGGCTTACTTGAAGATCTCGTAAGTGTTTCATGAAATTTTGCAGTGGCAAAATTCTGTAGTCAGGTTAGGGTCCGTTATGGTGCAGTAACAGAAAACCTGAAAGAGCGTACTCTCTTACATCAGTTGACATTTATTTCTTGCTCATACTGCTTGCCCATTGTGAGTCCTTTACTGGGAACCCTCCTTGTATCCTCTTCCCTCCAGTTGGGAATCATGCAGATGGGACAGCCCTGTCAAAGACTTGCTGGGCTCCTGATGGAGCGTGAAGAGCGATGGCAAAATACGTAATAGCCCGTTTAAGACTCTGTGTAGGGGTGGTGTATGCCGTTTCTGCTCACGTTGCATTGGCTGAGAAATGTGCCACCAAGCTGAAAGTCAAATGAATGAGAAAGTATTTATTATCCATCTGTAGGACGTATCCCAGTCATATGGCCAAGCTTGATGTTAATGGGACAGTGCATATTTGGGAAAAGGATACAATCTTTTCAGAAAAACATAGCAAGCTACCATACCTATTAATTGAAGTCTTTTCCTTTCTTGTAATCTGTCCTCCAAACTGGCGTCGGTTCCATTACTGAAATACAGATATGTTTCTAAAACGCAATTATGCGTGTATTTATACACATTTTGTTAAACTTTGAATCATATTGCCCTCTTTTGGTATATTCTTCAGTTGTGATTTTTTTAGTCAAAATTTCAGTATCTGAAAGTGTTGGGCCTTTGAGGTCATATAGTTTTAGAGGATCCGGTCATGAATATTTTTTTCTCTCCTCTGAGACAGTAAGTGTGCTTATTGTTTTCCTAATGATCAATTATCCCTTTTTGGCAACATACCTGGAATTAATTTTGTTTTTACTTATATAGAATCTGTGCTGATTTTCTGTCCTTTTTGATAATGTCCTTGTTCAGATTGTTTTTCATCGGTCTTTGGAGTTTAGTGAGATTTTATTATGTACAGACAATGAACTTCTCAAAGGTTACATTTTGTATTTCAAGTTTAGGCTGCTTCACACTCCTCACTTATGGAGAAAGACGTTGACTGCGAAGAGATTATGGAAAACTAGGACCTGCAATCTTTTCCAGTAGTTTCTTCATTTGGCATTTTTAATATTGCAGATTTAGTGGCTGTTACTCTTATGTTATTGTAATTGGTATAGCTTTCATAGTACGGTACGTCCATCTTACCTGACGCTATCTGAATGAAGGCAAACATTGGGTTGAAGAGCTGTTAAAAAAAAGCCGGGAAATGTGTGCCATTCATCTCACCCAGTTTTAGTACTGTTTACCCAGTTCAGTACTTAGTGATTTGCATCATATATGAGACTTAAAAAAATCTTACTTTTGTAGCTTCTAGAAATGCTTAAAATGTCTGGCATAATGCTATCAAATGTGGTAGTATATTTTAATTTTAATTGTCTTAAGTTTTTAGAATCAAACTCATAAGCTGATTTTAATGGAAAGGTACTTTTTTTCTCCAAAGTGCAAATAAATCATTGCTTTGCACACAATAGATCACATGGGTCTTTTGAGGCTGTTAAGCTCTATCCTGTCCATACTTACTTAGGGAGACTTATTTGACATTTGTAAGACCTAATGTCCCTTCAGAGTAGTCCACTGGTGCTGTTTTCCTAATGGATTGCCACCATAGTCACCCCAAGGTAGTTTATAACTACCTTCTAGAATTGCCTTTGACCCAGGCTTTTTGGTTTACCAGGAGTTGGTGTTTAGAGTGAAGATAGTCATTTAGAAGAGTACAGTAAAAATAACGTGAAGGAAGTTGGATTCTAATTGTGATAGCAATAGCATTATATTTGTATATTACTAGCTTTCAATGTCCTGTGGTATTGTGATTTAGTAGAGGTAATTATCAGAGGGTACATGAGCACTGTCCTTGGATATGCTGATTCTAAGGTTTCAACATAATAAATATATTCACTGGAGCATGGTGTTGGGTACAGGCCTAGATGAAGAAATGGTGATAGAATTTGCAATATTGAGAGTCCTTGGGTAAAGTGTGGTAACAGAGCAGGAAATGAGTAATCAATAAATTCCTATTTTATTGAGTTGTGGCAGTGTGCAGTTCTCTAAAGGAAGTAGGAAAAGGAGTCTTTAGATCTAAGGGCCATATGCTTTTAAAGGAAGAATTGCTATAGATGTGACAGACACAAGTGAGTAAAAGCATGTATCTGTTTGTAAATGTCTAGAGAGAAACACATTCACCCTGAGACCAATCAGTTGATCTATTTAATACTTTTAGGACAGAGAATGGATTAAGACTTTTTAAAAAATTATTTCAGGTGGGGCTAGGCCTATGAAATGCCTAACTTTTACAGAGATTTTGGAGAGGATGGGAAAGATAGGGTGTGCTTGGCCAGAGGAGGCAGCCACCCACTAGGACACAGTAGGAACCTGAAATAATGAAGATAGAAGGGATCAGTTGAAAAAGATTTCTTCAGCTTCTAAATTATGTGAATTTCTTTTATTTGGTTGGGAACTGGGAGCAATTTCTAGGAAGGAGACTAGTTGCTAGGAAGGGGACTTATTTGCATATATGTTTGATATAGATTGGAGTGGTGAAGTAAATAAAGGCTTTGATGCTGGTAAGGAATTTCTTTTATCAAATTATATAAAATTTAGTCTATCTGAGCAGCTGTATAACTAGATGATAGCACTAAAGTGCACTTTGATTCCGGGTGTGGTAGAGAAACACTATCCTTGAACCTTTTTTGTTTTTAAAGTAAGCTCTGTGCCCAGCGCAGAGCCCAATGTGGGGCTTGAACTCATGACCCTGAGATCAAGACCTGAGCTGAAATCAAGAGTTGGATGCTTCATGGACTGAGCTACCCAGGCACCCCATCCTTGAACTTTTTAATCTTTGAAAACTGTGGCTCCTGCATAGTTTGAGGCGTGCTGAAGGAGCCAGAGCCAGTGGGGGCTCCCTTCTAAACCTTCCAACAGTTCCATTTGGGAAATAGTTTGCTGAGTTAGGCTGTGGCTGCTGCTGCTGTGGCTCTTATAATCTTATTTCAGGTCTGCCATGGTTTTGCGATTAGAAATTGGGTCTTGGGGTGCCTGGGTGGGCCTGTTGGTTAAGCGTCCGACTTCGACTCAGGTCATGATCTTGTGGTTTGTGAGTTCAAGCCCCACGTCGGGCTCTGTGCTGACAGCTTGGAGCCTGGAGCCTGCTTCAGATTCTGTGTCTCCCCATCTCTCGGCCCTTCCCCTGCTCATGCTCTTTCTCTGTCTCTCAGTAATAAATAAATGTTAAAAAAAATTAAAAAAAAAAAAGAAATTGGGTCTTGCCAACTTTGGAGTCCAGTTAGTCTCTGTACTTTATTACTTAGAGCCATGTGGCATAGCACAGAAGTGTGTGTGCACGCACATACACATGGACACATATGCACACATACAAACACAACGTGATTTCATTTTCATTTTTTAGTAGCTGTTTCTTCTGGAAACATTGATTTTTGGTAAATAGTAGGGGGCTGGGAATTACTTTCTAAAGAGAAGTACTTTCGGGGCTTCAGGGTGGCTCCATTGGTTAAACGTCCGACTTTGGCGCCCAGGTCAGGACGTCACGGCTTGTGAGTTCGAGTCCTGCACTGGGCTTTCTGCTGTCAGCACAGAGCTTGCTTTGGGATCGTCTGTTCCTTTCTCTCTCTGCCCCTCTCCCGCTCCTGCTTGCTTGCTCTCTCTCAAAATAAATAAAGTTAAAAAAAAAATAAAGAGGAATACTTTCCTAGAATTGCTTAAAGAACATTTTATAAATCTGGCATCACATTGTGACCTTGAAAGAGAATATTATGATACTTGACTGAATTAGGTCCTATCTTAACAGTAAGAGAATTTTGAAAATCTCAGTAATAATGACTGGGGTTACTGAGTGAACAGCTAGGGTTAACTGACATTCTTGTGTGTGTGAAGGTTTATTTGTCAAGTTAAGTGTAAATTTTTTTGTCCCTCAAATATAATTCAAAAAAGGTTGCTAGAATATAAAAAGGAGAAATTATATTTCTGATATTCTTTAGTTTTTGTATTTTAGAATTTCTCTCAAAAAGACTTAATTCTGTTCTTCAAGTATAACTATAGCATATGGGCAGCTGTGCTAGTCTTCCTAAACTGTTTTAAAATCATCTATGTGATTCCTTACATGTTGAGTATCTCCTGTGATTTTAGTCTGGAGTGAGGCTGATGGGCTATGAAACAAAGTGAAATGTGTGGATTTCCCCCTCCTCCAACATTGAGTGTCTCACTAGCAGGAACATATACACACAAGAAAATTCAAGTAATAGTTTGGGGCTCCCCATGATTAATGGTTGCAAACATGAAGAATAACACTGTTAGGTTATGATAGGAAAATGCTTCTTAGTATATTGCCTTCATTTCTCAGGTATTTATTGAGCACTTACTAGTTTGGAACAGAATATAAAGCATATTACAGAGCAGGCATTTAAACGTTTGTTGACTATGGCCAGTAAATAAGATAGCTACCGTGTCTTTCCCCAGATTTCTCATAGATTCTTGGGGAAAAAAAGAACCATGGAAAGAATCATTACAACTTGGTGATGCAAGGGCCGATATGTAGGTGTTAGAGTGCTGTGTGGGCTGATCTGGGACACCAAAGATGGACAGAACTAAATCAGAGGAGGACAGGATAGAGTGGGATGAGGGAGGGATTCCAGGCCAAAGCACAGTTAGTAGTGATTCATGTTAGTATTGTGTATGGAAGTTCTTAAGAGAAAGAGGCTATAATAACTTTCATTAGATTTATTTATGCTATGGATTGGTGACCCCGAAATGATGGAGAACCAGGGACATAGTCCCGCAGTATACCCGGCTCTCCCGCCCTCGTCGTCCCAGGTGTGTGTCAGGCGGTGGAAGAACCTTCCTCAGCAAAAGGTCTGATTTCCTCCCACAGCCTACAGTACAAAACACCAGATGGAAGTCCTTTCCGTCTTAGTCTTGGAGGCTCTGTGTCTCCGTCTCTGTCTCTCTCTCTGTGCTTGTGTGTGTGAGAGAGAAAGTGAGGTTTGTTTTTTGGATTAGTTGTAGTTGAGATCAGGGAGATGGAAGAGCGTGAAAGTTGATAGTGACAGTTGCTGAGTCCTTTCCACCTGTCTCTTGAGTGAAAAGAAACTTTGTTCTCATACTTACCCGTATTAACAACTAATTTCTGTACTCTTTCGGGGTCAGGGCACGGTACTCAGTGACTTCACTAATTTGGTCCCAGCCTTCTCTGAGGTACTTGGTATAACTTTGCTAACTCTCTGCTATGTCACTGCTGAGCATGACATTTGAGACAGCTCCCTCCTACAGAGGTAAGTTGGTTACAAATCCAGTACTTACGCAACTGTGTAAAAATACAGCAGTTGACCCTTGAGCAACACTGGTTGGAACTCTGCATTCCACTTTGACCTGTAGTATTATGATTATTGATTATTATTAACATTTTATAAATACAGTAATGTAAATGTGTTTTCTCTTATGATATTCTTAACATTTTCTTCTCTCTCACTTTATTGTAAGAATATGGTACATAATACACAAAACATACAAAATATGTTAATTGACTGTTCGTGTTATTGGTAAGGCTTCTGGTCAACAGTGAGCTATTGGTACTTAAGTTTTGGGGGGGGGGTCAGAGTCATACATGGATTTTCAACTACATGGGGCGGGGAGGGGGAGCCCCTGACCCTTGCATCATTATTCAGGGTCAGCTGTACTTCATCCATAGCGATTTTGTTCTCATGTTTTTCTTTCAGTGCGTAGGAAATCACTGATCACATAGAAACTGATTAGCAGTCGAAAATCACTAAGTCATTTATGACTATCATTTGGAACTAGATAGTTACAGAAGCAAGGATCAGTAGTTTCCATGGCTGATTTTTGTATTAGTGATAATAACCTTTTGTTGACATTGCCTGACAAAGAAATATGATCTGTAGTGGGAACTCCAGGAGATGGGTTAACACAGAGTTAGACTCTCAGGATTCATTAGCTTTTTGCCTTTTGCCTTTGTACCTGAGTGGTCTTGCCTATGTGCTGCTTCTCCTTTACCCCCTAACTCCTTGTTTGCTTGTGCTGGAATGAAGTCAGCATTAGAATTTGTGGCTTTTACTTCAGAGAAGGGCAAGGGTTTTGAAGCAGACTTTACACTCTGTCCCCCTTAGTCAGAGATATTTTATCTGTTTGTCTTTCATATTCTACTATCTAAAGCCTTGGTTTTTATCTGTTCATTAACTGTAAATTCGTTTTGCGTGTGTGTTATTGAATAAATTATTCTTTTGAATTCTGACCTTCAAGACCTATGTAAGGGTGTGAATATATTTAAAGTGATATTTATTTTTTTTAAGTGGTTATTTATTAAGTGAGGATGTGTGTCAGTAGAAGACCACATACAGTGTTTGATGTGATCCTGTACCTGTTACCTGCTCCATTGCTTTCATTCTATGCATTACCGAGTCTAAGAACACCTTCAACTTAATAACAGCTCTTAGAGGATAAAGAAACATTAAATAGACCCATCAATTACAGCTTGCATCTGGACTTTGAAATTGAGGAAAGAACTGAGGAAATGCGACAGCATGTGAGTCAATATATGGTAATAGTTAAATGTTCTGGCCTTGTGATCAGATATACCTAGGCTTAATCCCAGCTCTGCTCTCGATTGCTTGTGTGACCTTCTGTAGGTGACATTTTCATTGTGCCTCAGCTTCTTCATGTATAAAAGTTGGCATGTACCATCTGTCTCATGCAAATATTACAATAATTAAATGATATACTACATGTGGTATTCACATGTGGTGGTGGTGGTAGTGATTCTAGTCGTGGTTACTGGTACTATTGCTGTTGGCAAACACTAGAGTTTTTCAGTGGAAATTATCTGTCTGTCTGTCTGTCTGTCTATTCTGCCTGAAGAATACAATTAAGCCTGTGTGCTGGGGAATAAACTGTGGACATAACTTTCTGAGTTTTGCTTCTTGAGTCCTTTCACCTTGTTGGATATTCCCTATTTCCTAATTTTAATGGACTCATGTAGTCTTTAACCCTAAAGGCAACTTCATTTATAATCTTAGGGAAACAGATTGATTGGGTTGCTTTGAAAATGATTTTCTGCATTGTCAACAAGGAAGATTGTTGTGGAAATTCACTTTCAAAATAAAAGCAGTTGAAGCCGGTGATTTTTTTTTTTTTTTTTTTTTTTTTTTTTTTTTTTTTTTTTTTTTTTGATGCAACAACGCTCCAGATTGACTCTGCCCACAGGGAGTTACATTGTGGCCAGCAGAAACTATTGCCATTTACTAACCCATCTAACCTGTAATGAGTTGGGTGAAGGCTTGAGTTGTTTCCGTCCTCCTTGATGGTATGGAAATTACAGAGGCAAAAGCAAGCCACTTGCAGAATTGCCTGAATATTGAATAAAGAATTGCTATGTAGCTCTTTTACTGGTAGGTAGAACCTTTGTAGAAGAATTACATCCAACTTTCTGACAGGTTTTCTTACAAAATATGTGTCATTTCGTTGAATAATGTTAGAGATTACTGTATTTTGTCAATTTCAAAATGTGCATTTTCTCCCACATTTTTATATTTTTAAAATCAGGGATATTCCTTACAAATGATGGCATCTCAGAATTGGCCAGATGGCAGGTATGATACAGTTGTCATATGCTTGCACATGAGTGAACTTGGTCATAGCTGTCTGTATTCTTGTCACTTCAGTTGAATTGTGTGCATTTTTGGTATTACATGAGTTGAGTTCAATTGCCATTTAACATGTCTGCAGAAGGATTACCCTGTAATTTGACACTGAAACACAATGTACACAAAACAGCATGGAAACAGAAGTGGGGCACAACTTGGATAGGAGGAAAGCAGATAATCACCATGGAAGAAATGGCTGTGGTTCTTTGTTTTCTTGCCAAGCCATAACCAAGTGCTTCACCATACTTACAGAAGAAAAACACCTAAGTACAAGAGACTCTGCAGTGCTTGTGTTTCTGAGGTCTCTGCTAAAGGATTGCATATCACATGCCAAGCAAGAAAGCCAGCATTACACCTTGCAAAATGAGCATCCCTGGCTTAGAAGAATACCTCTGAGGTACTCGTAAGGAATGCTGCCTGTATTCCCAACATTCTTGATGACACAAGAATTGAAATAATGCAAAAGTGTGTTTGGATTTGAAGTAATTCACAAGTTTAAGACGTTTCAGGAATACCTCAGCCAATTAATTTTGCATAATTTTTTACATGTACAAGAATAATTCATAATAAAAATTTATGCTCAAAGTCAGAAAGTTCTTTCAGCATCTCTATAATATAAAAATTTTAAGTGATAAGAAAACATTTTGACAGTTTAATTGGTGATGTTTTTATTTGCCATAGTATATCTCATCTGCGATTATTTGATTCAGTGACTTGCTAATTTGTTATTGAGACTGTAAATATAATTCTTGGTGTGATTATTGCAGGTGCCTAATGGATAAGAACTTCGTTAGGATTGGGAAGTGGTTTGTCCGACCGTATGAAAAGGATGAAAAACCAGTCAACAAAAGGTGAGTCTTATGAACCTTTAGGTTTTTCGTTTCTTTTGCTTGACCGTGGCTATGTTTTGGCAAGAGATGGATGGGGGAAGCAGCTTATTTATTTATTTTCTAACAGTCTTTGTTTAGATGTACTAAAATAGATTTTATTACATAAAATGTTGTTAATTGGTGTATTACACATTTTTTTGAATAGTGTATTATTAAATTTTTGTGGAATATGGGACTAGAAAGATAATCAGTAACCTATATCTAAGCCCCTTCTTACCACACTATGTGGAATTAAAATATTCTGTTTTGTTATTTTCATGATCCTTTTTTATCTTTCTTATTTAAATTTTTTTAAATGTTTGTTTATTTTTGAGAGAGACAGAGACAGAATGTGAGTGGGTTAGGGGCAGAGAGAGGGAGACAGAGAATCCGAAGCACGCTCCAGGCTCTGAGCTGTCAGCACAGAGCCCAGTGCGGGGCTTGAACTCTTGAACCTTGAGATCATGACCTGAGCCAAAGTCAGATGCTCAAGCGACTGAGCCACCCAGGCACCCCTGTCTTTCTTATTTAAAGTGTTATATGCATAACTTTAAAAACAGTGAGCTGAATTCAAATGGTGATAATTTTTATAGAATTGATTGATGCCCCTTAAATGTCTGTGAATACATCCTTGAAAATCTTAAACCAGGACTGTGAAGCACTTTTCTAACCAGTCCTAAACTTTTGACTATCATTTATTGAATGCCAAACAAGCGTGGACTTTTATATCAATCAAACCAGGATCAAAAACTAAAACCTTGAAAGGCAAATATTTACTTCATTTATCTCTGGACATAGCACAGACTTAATTGGAATCATAAGTTGATGAATTGGAATCATAAGCTGATGGGTGATTGTTTCCTATCGGAAGAGCAGGGCACACAATCCCAATTCTATTTTACTGTCCATGAAGTTGCCCGGAGCTAAGGGTTCCAGCTCCTGGCTGCAGATAAGAGCTATTGAAACCTTAGATGTTAAGCTGTAAGGTTAGCTCTTTTTTAGGTAGTTGCCACAAGTTTGGCTGGCAGCTCTTGCCTGTTCTGGAACCTTTACCTTCTTAACTTCATTGTTCCTCCCTGTGACTTAATTCGCACTAGCAGCTTCCTCTCCAACCTGTATGTCTTAAAGCTTTGATGACGTGGTTGTGGATCTCATTAACCAAACTTAATTTATGAGAATTAGGATTTCTTTTTTCAAATCAGATAAATTAGGGACTGGCATGTATTTTTTTTTTTTTTGGTCAAATCACCATGGATTTTTAAAAAATATTTTCCCTTTTTTAGTACATTTCAAATCCTTTAGGATTTAAAAATATATATATTTAACTAGAAAGTAGGTATTATGTATATCAAAGTTTGCCTGAAAAGGATAATTCTACATTTAGAATGGTGTCAGTATGTATGGGTATGTAAAAATATGGTTTTGTTTACAGATTCTTTGACGGTGAGGAATTTTTTTTCCTTTATTTATATTGATTTGCTCTAACTAAAGCATTTGCTCCATGGGCATATTTAATCTCACTGTTTAGTTAGGTTTACAGAGGATGGGTTAAAGGTTTGGTTTTTCTGTTGATGAGTGATGAGTTGCTTTGGCACGATGATCTTTACCATTCATTCCTATGTGCCTCTCCATGCTCAGTGTGCGGTCTCGGACAGAGCCAGTCCTAAAATTTTTCATCAGTAGCTATAGGTGTTTGTATGATGATTTCATAGGAATTGGGGGATGAAGGGGAAGTGCGGAAATAAAATGGGGATTGAAAGAGCAGTAATTAGTACTTTAATAATAAACACTAATGTTTGAAGTCGAATATAGTTACCAATCTATTTTACATAACATCTGTATGTCTTTGCACTTCATTTACATCCCAGAAGTCTTCCTGACTTTAGCAAACCAGATGTGAATAATACTTGTAATATATTTAGATATTTGATTTTTGTGTACCCGGCAGGCTATCGATTTCTGAGCAATGTAATTGAATTATTTTATTAGTTTTAGATTTCATTCTCATGGTTGAAGGCTGAACTTCAAACTTCATTTTATTGTAGTATAGAAATGTTAATGATTTTGAAAAACTATTTTAGGAGGTGTTAACAATTGGAAAAATTTTAAACCAAACGTTTTTTTTTTTTTTTTTTTTAATTTTTTTTTTTCAACGTTTATTTTATTTTTGGGACAGAGAGAGACAGAGCATGAACGGGGGAGGGACAGAGAGAGAGGGAGACACAGAATCGGAAACAGGCCCCAGGCTCCGAGCCATCAGCCCAGAGCCCGACGCGGGGCTCGAACTCACGGACCGTGAGATCGTGACCTGGCTGAAGTCGGACGCTTAACCGACTGCGCCACCCAGGCGCCCTAACCAAACGTTGTTTTAAAAGTTGGCATTTGCTGTAATAGAACTTTGTTAGGTATAATGACTTTTCCACTTTTATTCTCTGAATGGAAAATAGAGCCTCTTGTTTGATGCTGAAACAGGATCTTAGTGTTCAGGTCATTTTGGATGGACAGACTGATGCTGTCTGTGGATGAGGGCATTTGGATTTAATAGATTTGGGATCACGTCCCATGCCTCTCTTCAAAAGTTCTTGGCTTTTAGAGAAGTTGTTTAGGTTTTCTGAACCGAACTTTGTGTTTTGCTGTAACAGAGTTGGTGATAATAGTTTAGTTACTACCTTACAGGGTTATTGTAAAGACTAAATGAGATCATTGATGTGACTGGTTTGTAGTTGAGAAAAAGCAAAAATAAGTGAAAATTTTTAGGCTTAATTTTGTGTGGGTGTGCACACATTTTCAGTTTAGTGACCGATGAGAGGAAAATTTGCTGCCCGGTGCTAAACAAGTTTTATGCACAAATTGATATTTTTGGGAAAGCTCTTATTTGATGCTAAGAGATACACATGAGAGAAATATATTTTAAAGAATGACATTTTAAGTATAAAGTTAAGTAATTATAGCGTACTTTTTTTCAAGAGATTAAAAGATGATTTAACACTGCGTATTTTACATAGCTAAAACGATTTTAATAGTGAAGGCAAATGAATCTATTGATGAATAGATTTCACCTGTTCGATTAACAGCATATGATTTCTTGAGCTATGATTATTTTCTGTAGTGATAGCAAAACTAAATCATTTGCTTGGTGGACTCGAAAAGAGTTCTTAATGTTTGCTATGAGATGATAGGATAAACTTAGACAAATTATATATTATATATTATATATGTATGTATGTATGTATGTATTTAAACAGGCAGGTCCAAGAAGGTAAAAGAAATTTATTCACATTGTTTTTTTCTTTGTGGTGGCACATCTTCTGTTGCTCATAGCCTTAGGAATATAATAAGTAAGACAGAAAACTTTGGCTTTGTCCTAAAGAGTTGTGGCAAATAACATCAAACATAAAAAATTTCTGGGTTCCTGAAGTATGTTGAACTTGAAAAAACTTTTCCTTCCAGGATATGCTTAAAAACAAACCAGTGAAAAATGTATTCCTTTCAAATAATTTAGAAATTATTCATGGAGATTCTATTCAGTTTCAGCCTACATTTGATTACTACAGAATTTGAAGTTTATACACTTTATTTTTTGAATGCTAGTTTTAGCAAAATAATTGATCGCTCCCAGTAACCGTTGGACCTTGAATTTTTTTCTGATATCAGGTATATAGTAGTTAACAGAAACATATTTGCTAGTGCATTTTCTGAATTAATCAGCTGTCTCTTCTTCATGGGCAAGCCTACCTTGAACGATACTCCAACAAGCCTCAAATACTTTTAAATATTCTGATTACTTTTGTATGTGCTGTTAGCAGATATCCACGTGTGGGCACTCACACATTGGGAAGTATATTATTTTGACTGCTTTTGTGTTGTTTTGTCTGGATTTTTTTTTTCTACTTTTAAGCCAGAGATTCTTTCTTTCTTTCTTTCTTTCTTTTTTTTAATGTTCTTATACCACTCACCTATTTTTCAAGAAATGCCCTTACCTTTTGATTTTAATAGCAAAAAAAATAGATTTTGTATAATAAGATGAAATACTTTGATGCAGGAGAATATGTTTTAGCACTTTAAAACTTCCCTGCCCCCTCTTTCCTCAACATCACCCCCTCCCCTGCCCTCTTTTCACTTCTCCTGGCTCTTCCAGACCTCCTCTTTCCTGTACTTTCCTTGTGATGTTTCCATCTAGAGACAAACAGACGAAAAGGCAGGGAAAGGAATCCCTCATGAAGAGGATAAACAGACGTGTGAACAAGTGCTTACAATGTGAAAGATAAAGGGAATCTCTTCCTAGTGTCCCGAAAAATATGATCATTGGTGATGATTTTTTTCGATTTTTCTCATAACTTTAGGTGGTGCCTTTTGCCACGTGTCTTGATAATGAGGGCTGTCTGATGGGAAACCCGTAAAAGCATATTAATGAAACAGTTTGGACTTATCTAAACATGTATAATGGTTTTGCAGCCTTTTTTTGACCCATAAAATATGTAGTCATTTTCTGTTGGTTTTATCTGATGGGGGAGATAGCAGAAGATACTGTGTATTTTGTCATTTGAATGTATTTGAGAATTGTATGCAAGGTGAGAAGAGGGATGTGGTTAGAGTCTTGAGTGTAGGCGTTCATGGGTGGCTAGAGAAGGAAGAATGTGTGTATGGAGACTAAGAAAGATAAATGAGAAGTGGGAGCCAGGATGGTTGGTGTCACCAAAACCATGGATTTTTAAAGTTTCATGATGAATCAATCAGCTGTGTCTGCCACACAGGCCATGTAAAATACATTCTAAGAGGACTATTAGATTTGGCTTTCAGCGGTGGGGGGGATTTGAGGTTGCAGTAGCTTGAGGTATAAATGGGGGTTGAAATGAAGACCCCGAATGTAGGGTTCTTGCTACATTTGTTACAAGTCATCGCAAAGGAAAAACTCCTGCACCTAGGAAGGGAAGAGAGAAGCATTTAAAGAGGGCCTGTGATAAAACTGCGTTGTGCTGTCTGTGGTTTTAACAAGTGTCTCATGTACCACTGCACTCGGTTTTGTTCACAAGCATTATGCACAGAGGAATGTGAAATCGAAAGACCAGTTCAACCAGAGGTGACGATAGTTAACTATATACCGTCTAGGTAGCTCTTTCACTTTTTTTCCCTCTCTTTCCGTTTTCCTTCATAACCAAAACAGAGTTACCACCACTTCTAATTTTTTATTTGTTTTATTGGTGTTCTAAAAAGAATACAGTAAAAAACTTACACTTTCAACATCAGTAATTGTCATAGTTTAAAAAAGAAGTTTCAATATGTACTTTCAAGAAAGAAGATTTTATATGTACCTTGTTTTTTAATGTACTAGAGAGGTTGGAATAATATCATTGCTATAATTCCCTTTTTAATTCCTGCCAGTGGATTGAAACTAAGCTGGAAACAAAGCTCTCTTTGTTTAGTAGGCCATCCAGAAATAAGGATGATCTTCCATTAATTATTTGTCCTTGCAGGACTTATTTTCAGCATTGTTTTTTTTTCCAAAATGTCTTTCAGTTTTCAGATTCTCTGATTTTAGGAAAACTGTAGAATCTAGGCATGCCCCGGATCAGTCAGTTTGTTTATGTTGCCTGCCTATCTAGCTACATATCTGTCTTTCCTTCTTTCTTTCCCTGTGTGTATATGTGCATGTATATGTGTGTATGTACCTGTGTATATGTATTTATCTTTCCTTCTTCCTTTCCTGGATGTGCTTGGTTTCAGTGACTCCTTTATTTATCAACCCAAGGGATTTGATATTACTCTTTCAATGTGTCTGCAAGTTTTAAAGGATGTGTTTTGGAGGGAGGGTTTTTGTTAACTTCAGTAATGATGTTCAAAATCAGATTAGGAAGAGGGGAGAAGAAATTTTCAGTACCAAGTGGGAGTTAATTTGAGGTTTTTTTTGTTTTATCATACAGCTGACCACCTCTTTTGCCTTTGCTTAAGATGTCCTAGCTAAATGCCACTTGCTTTGTTGGAAAAAAAGTCAACTGAGGGGTCAGGACATAAATGAATGGAGGTTCAAATGATTACCCTTTTGGTAGCATGAAGGATGTATGCTTAATGTACTCATATCTCTGGTTTCGTTTAGGATATTTATATTAAGTTTCTTCATGTCAGCTTCAGCGAATCTAAGCATTATGGAAGTATATTGTGGTACATCAAATAGCTAATTCCCCGAGATTAAAGTGATTATTTTGGAAATAGGCTGCATTTTAAGATGAATGCTTATATATCTCCTGCTTTGTAAAATACCCTAGGTTACTTTTTTTTTTTTTAATTCTTTTTTTTAACATTTATTTATTTTTGAGACAGAGAGAGACAGAGCATGAACGGGGGAGGGGCAGAGAGAGAGGGAGACACAGAATCGGAAGCAGGCTCCAGGCTCAGAGCCATCAGCCCAGAGCCTGACGCGGGGCTCGAACTCACGGACCGCGAGATCGTGACCTGAGCCGAAGTCGGACGCTCAACTGACTGAGCCACCCAGGCGCCCCAACCCTAGGTTACTTTTGCTGAAGTTTCTTAGAGTTTAGAAAAAATGTAAAATGTATGTGCCTGGGAGGTCATTTCCACTCATAATTAATTTCTCATAGCGTATTGATAGCATGTGGGAAACTTTTATGGCAAGTTAAAAACAGACATGTCTAAGGGAAATGGCTGCTCTTGTTTTATTATATTACTATTTTTAAAAATGTACACATCTATATATGTTTTTATTTATGAAATGGGACTTTTAGGCTGTCTATGAAGGACGTGGGGGGATGTTTCTTAATTTTAAGTTGGAAAATTTCAGCCACACCAAGTATAAATTAGTTCTATAGAATGGCTCAAAAATATGAGCATCCCAATGATTATTTATAATTTCTTGTTACAGTCTACCATATATCTCTGCTACGTATATTATTCTAAAAAGTATAATAACCATTGGTTTTTCTAATGTCAAATTATTTAGAAGATCTCATGCTTTTTACCTCCATTTAGTTTTTAATATAATTATAGTCAAGATTTAGTGAAAATCGTTGCATCATGGGCACAAGACAGATTCTGAAAGAAGCCCTAAGAGTAAAAATAATTGGCTAATGTATATTTTATTTTTGGTATGGTAATTTTCAGTCCTTCAATTTCATTCGGCTCTGTTTTATTTCCATTTTTCAGCTGAGATTTCCTATATTTTAAATTCACTGTGAGGACATTTCCCTTTATGTCCCTAAGCATAATTACAATAATTGCTTTAAAATCTTTGGTACTAAATAAAATATCTAGATTATCTCCATCGGTTTTATCTATTCATTATGGGTTAGATTTTGCTGTTTCTTCATCTCTTGAATAATTTTGAATTATATTTTGGGCATTGTAAGTAATGTAGAGAT
This sequence comes from Panthera uncia, assembly GCF_023721935.1. NCBI lineage: Eukaryota > Metazoa > Chordata > Mammalia > Carnivora > Felidae > Panthera > Panthera uncia. The sequence continues at coordinate 78,668,289 of NW_026057586.1, forward strand.
TCTGGATTCTGTTTTCTTTCTCTAAAGAATGTTCATTTTGTTTACTATTTTGTTTTAAAACAGTAAACTTTAGCTCAACTCAGACTCCAATCTCTTGTCTCACCTTTGGTGGGTAGCAGTTGAAATCTTTTTACTTCTTTTAGTGTAGGGTTTCTCACTTCTGCATTGCTGACATTCTGGGCTGGACGATTGTTGTGGATACTGTTCGGTGCCTGGTAGGACGCCCAGCAGTATCCCTTGCCTCTACCTGTACAATGCCCATAGTGCCTTCCTCCTCCAGAGGAAGATGCCACCAGATAAATGGCCAGCTGTCTCCCAAGAGGCCTAATTGCCCCAATTGAGAAGCCACTGTTCTGGTGTTAGCTAGGCAAAGTCTGACCTGTGCACCTAATTCAGGGGGTCCACCAGAGATTCGGTCAGAGTTTTGACTCTGTCTTCTTCCCAGGATTTCCTTTCTCATTTTCTAGCTGCTTGGGTCTCTTTGAACTCAGTCCTCTGGTTCTTCGAGCCAGTAAGACTGGAAGTGGAGTTTGTAGACAGTGTTAGCCACTCCATGTGGTTCAGTCTGCCGAAAGGGGAAAGTCACTTGCTACCATTCCTTCTTGTCAAGTGTAGACTCTTGCCCCCTCTCTAAGTTCGTAGCTCCATTTAGTAGCTTTTTTTATCTAGTAACATTTATTTTTAGCAGATTTTAATATTTTCTTCATAATTCTGGTTGTTAGTTTTTGGATGGAGAGATGTGTTGGTTTGGGAGGAGCTTTGTTACTGCCCAGAGTGGAACCTAATGAGTATTTAGGGCATAAAACTTCACCATCTTTTGTCACCCAGCTCTTATTTGCGCTTGACTTAGGTTTGCATTGTCTGTCTATTAAAATTGGATGGCTTAGCATCTGGTGCTAAATCACTTTGTGGGAGACGTTGATTTTAATATGTTACTTAATTGACTAATGAAATGTCACCTATTTTCTCAGTGATTCCAATGTTTGTGTGTTGTAAATTGTTCCCAATTTATTAATTAATGGCTTTGTGTTTTATACTGTTTTAAAAGTACTAATGTTTGTAGTCTCTTCCCTCAAATTTATAAACACTGAACATCTTCTTAAAAATGTAAAGGCATGAAAGGTCTTTATTATTTCTTTTCTCAGTTGACATTTATGTTGAAGCCTTGTCCAAAATCAGTTTTAAAACTTGACAGAAATGGGGTGCCCGGGTGGCTCAGTCAGTTAAGCATCCAACTCTTGATTTTGGCTCAGGTCATGATCCCACAGTTAATGAGATCGAGCCCGACTTTGGGCTCTGCACTGATAGCGTGCAGCCTGCTTGGGATTCTCTCCCTCTCTCTCTCTCTGCCCTTCTCCGTCTTCACATGCACACTTTCTCTCTCTCTCTCTCTCTCTCTCTCTCTCTCTCTCTCTCAAAATAAATACATAAACTTAAAAAAAAAAAAAACTTTACAGAAATGTTCCTAAACTGTCCTTGTTAATTTCCTTTAGGGAATGAGGTAGGATGAGATGAGACAGGAAAGTAAGAGGAGGAAAGGACCAGGAAATTACCAGATTAAAGAAAGTCCAAATGTGTCTTTTCTTTGAAAGGTGAGCTGAGGGTTCTCAGTAAAATGTGACGATGACATATGTGCAATATGTTGGCAGCAAGGGGAAAAAGCATCACAGATTAAAATTGGATTACGGACGTCTCTCCACTTTTAGACAAGAATGTTCACTTCTTCAAAGAAGGTTAAGAATACTGCTTGAAAATGTTGCTTTTGATTGATTTTATGTAATTTTCTTCCTAACATTTTCCCTTCATCAGTTCAATGAAATGTAACTAAAAATGTTAATGAAGATTATATAAACAAATTTCACTCTCCTTAAAGTGACTGGGCCTAGGTTTGCACGTGCGCGTGCACACACACACACACGCACATCCCAGTTTTGTTTGTTTTGTTTTGGTAGAATGGAGATTGTGCGTAAGATGGTTTAGGGCTGAGTAAAGTAACATGAAGTGGCTGTCAAGAACCTGACTTGTGGCTGCTGTTGTAATGGTGGTTGGCCGCCACTCATGGTGGAAGGGGTGGGAGTAATTACTTAGAGAAAAACTAAGGATAATTACAAGTTTTTATGTTTCTGGTAGTTTCTTGTACTAGCAGAAGATTGCTATCCAAATATTTTTTATTTAAAAATTTTTTTTTAAGTTTATTTTGAAAGAGAATGCAAGTGGGGGAGGGGCAGAGACAGTGTGTGTGTGTGTGTGTGTGTGTGTGTGTGTGTGTGTGTGTGTGAGAGAGAGAGAGAGAGAGAGAGAGAGAGAGAGAGAGAGAGAGAGAGAGAATTCCAAGCAGGCTCTGCATTGTCAGTATGGAGCCTGATGCCAGGCTCTAATTCACAAACTGCAAGATCATGACCTGAGCCCAAGTCAGAAGCTTCACTGGATGAGCCACCCAAATATTTTTTATATAGGTGATTTGCATTAAATGAATTAAGTATTCCTACTATAAATCTTTTTATATAATGGCCATATGCTCTATAAGAAATGGCATATCGTATATTGATTCTACCCCTAAAATATTGATAGGAGCTATTTTCTGTTTTTAAAGAACTTTTTTTACTGCATATTTTAAGATCTGATTGAAATCATCTTCATTCTGGTATGAGTTTTGAAATATACTTATTTGCATTGTAGTTCTCTTGCCAATTTTTTATATGAAGGAATCAAAGGGAAAAAATGGAGAGTATATAATGTATTTTATAGCCCTTTGGCTTACCTCTGGTATATTTGGAGTGTTCAAGAATATTATAAAAACAAAGCTTTTATTAAGTGTGGTTCTTAGAAAGTATTAAATGTGTATCTAAGAACCCATCAGTCGAATGTGATGATATATACTTCATTTAGGGTTTTATTAATAGTTGTGTAAGGCTAGGGGTGCCTGGGTGGCTCAGTTGGTTGAGCCTCTGACTTCGGCTCAGGTCATGATCTCTTGGTCTGTGGGTTTGAGCCCCACGTCGGGCTCTGTGCTGACAGCTCAGATCCTGAAGCCCACTTCAGATTCTGTGTCTCCCTCTCTCTCTGCTCCTCCCCCGCTCACGCTCTGTCTCTCAAAAATGAATAAACATTTAAAAAAAAAGTTGTGTAACGTTGAAGTATTATAGCTTAATATTTAAGACTAAAGAGTTTGGAAAGCTCTGGGTGCTGAGATGCAGGACCAACTTACATCCTGTGGAGCCTCCTTCCTGTCGTGATGTTTGGTCTGTCATAGTCTTCTGACTTTCTCCTGGTTCCCATCACTTCTGTTAAGACTGCTCTTGGTGGGTGAAGTGCTCTCCCCCCATAAGAGCACCATGTGGTGTCAGCTGTGTTTTGGATGTTACCCACACTTTATCTGGCATCCCTGCTCTCCAGTAGAAGCCTTTCTGTCCAGCCAGGGTTGCCTTTCACAATCTCTACCATTGTCTAAACTCCTTTTCTCTTTGTGCAGGTTCTTTTTTTTCCCCAACCTTTCGGGCTCTCCTGGCATCTCAACATTAACTTTGATCTTTCTTCTTTGAGCTGCTCCCCTGAGGCAACTTTCCTAGCTGTTCCCCACCCCCACCCCCACCCCCCGCCCCCCGCCCTTGGCATTTTACCTGTAAATTTATCAAGAGTATGGTTTTACTTCTTACTTATTTTTGTCGTTTATTTTAAAAACTTTATTCCTGTCTTGAATTTGTTCTAAGGAAGATGAGAATTTAGTCTGCATTTTTTTCTTTTTCCATTCCCGCATCATTCCATCCTTGACTTTTTAGAACAGAATCATACTTATTTTGGTGTCTAGTATTCATCGTTCTCCCTCTTTTATTCTACTCCACATCTATTACAATTTCTAGTACAAAGAGTATTACAGGTTTGGTTGAACTGAATGGAACATACTTCTTTTGTTGTAAATCTGTTTATTTTGCCCTAGGATCAAAGTGGAAAATGAGGTCTTAAAAGTCATCTAACATAAAATGTTGGGTTATGTCATTAAAGCAAAAAGATTTTCTTTACCATTCTTAAGAGATGATTGTTTAAAATATTGTGTTTTTATAAATGTTCTTATAATAATTGGTTTTATGTGAGTTTTTCCTCAGTATTATTTATTATTGAATAGTTTGCTCAAATTTCAAGTTTGAACATTTGGGCTGTTCATGATGGTTGTTTCAGTTCAGGTATTTCCTCGTGAAAAGCCTGTGTTACTCTGTTGGATATTGTCCTCCATTGGTGCTTTATGAATTGCAGTTTTTATTAGTAGAAGCAGCTTTAACACATCTTGAGATTTTAACATGCCTCATAGAAAGGCGGACACCTTTCTAATTGGTTGTACACAGAAGAGCCTAGAAGGAACATTGTGGGCAACATTTGAAGTATTTTTACGTACTACTGAAATTGACCAGTATAATTTATAGAGTGTTACCTGGTACCTAGCATGTAAGAAAGCAAAGAAACACATTACTATGTATAATTGAAGACAGTTGGTTAAAGTTTTCTGTCACTGAGATTTAAAAAAAAAAGAAAAAGAAAAAAGACTGTAGAAAGTAAGTTTCACTGAGAGAAAATTGTAATATTAGCAGAATTTTAAGCTTTGTTTCAGTGGCCTTAAAAGCACTCCATCAGTTTTAACGTAGCCTGCCACCTCCCATCCTTTGTTTCTTTTGTTTGTTTTATTTCTTTTTGAGAGAGAGACAGACACACAAAACATGAGTAGGGGAGGGGCAGAGAGAAAGGGAGACAGAATCCGAAACAGGCTCCATCCAGGCTCTGAACTGTCAGCACAGAGCCCGACGTGGGTCTCGAACCCATGAACCGCAAGATCATGACCTGAGCCGAAGTCAGATGCTCAACCAACTGAGCCACCCAGATGCCCCCATCCTTTATTTCTTATTTATAATTTTATAATCCAGAATTTAAGCTTTATATCAGATTATGGTTCAAATCTCTGAAATAAATACAACTTTCTTTTGCTGACGATTTGTTGTGTCCTTGAATAAGTAACCTTTCTAGGCATTAATTTCATTAATGAAAAGAAACGTTACCCTCATTTGGAGTTCCTTACAGAAAGAGTAAGATATTGTGGTATCCCTTAAACATCCACTATGTGAAAACAGAAAAATTGGGATTATGTGCTTTTATTTTTCCACTTTAACTCCTCAGCCCTCTGTTTACCCAGGCTCTTAAAAACTTAAAATACTGGCTTGGAACCCTGATTATGATCATGTATTTAATTGAATACGTACTATCTTACGTTATTCCTTGATCATTTTAAGCATGTTTTGTGTGTTCAGAAAGATAAGTTACTAAAGCACATTTCTGTAATAGTCGCGAGGCCTCCTCTTTTCCCCATTCCTTAGAAACACATGGTGCTAAAAGTACCTAGAAATGACTCAATAAAATACTTGTTGAGTACATTTCAAACCAGAGGATTCTTCCATTGGAGGATACTGCTGGTACCTTTGCTGCTCAGTGTATGAAGTGCAGTACAGGGCATGTTCTGTAGATGTTGTATTACAGAGAATTGTGTATTTGTGCTTTGATTTTCTGTAAACTAAACTTTCCAAAATTCAAAGGTCTTTTGATTCTTCCAAGTACACCATGAAGAAGCCTTCAGTTGGGTTGTCGGTACCTTGTGTAGCTTACCTCTTTGAGGGTGAACGCAGTAACTCCTTTGAACAAGTCAGAGATTTTCAGAACCAGCCAAAGTTGTGGAGGCATCAAGTTGGAGCTGAGGCTGGGGTAACAGTAGATAGCGTGAGGCGGACGAGCAGGGGCCTGTTGTTCTTACCTGCAGTGTACGTGTGAAGCATTGTAAATCTTGAGCTCAGGAATTAGAATTTTTTGGACATGTGATTGTTTCAAGAAAGTAACGCACATACACGTTATTACAAGTGTAACTGATGGAACTGAATCTCTCACCCAGTACACTGCTCCTTTGGAAATAAATGACAGAAATTTAGGCCTTTATTATTACTCCCATTCTAATCGTGCTCTTAATGTACACAGTCAGAATGGTCCACTCATTATCTGTGTTTTGTTTCTAAACTCTGAGAAGAGTAAGAATAAAGGTAATAACAATGATATCTTCTTAATACGGGTTGTTTTGAGGATTGAAGGAGAAATAGTGTAAGTAGTGGAATGAAACTAGACAAAGAAATCATTAAAGCCTGTTCTGTAAATTTCTTCCTAGCTTATCATGGCACTTCATATGCTATTTATTGTATTATATATGAAACTGATCAATTTTTCAAAATTAAATGATTCTAATTCAGGAATAGCATTGTGTATTATTTTATTTTTCCTCTTTCACATCATGTGACATTGTTTACAAACAGTAAAGTTGATATTTTAAATAAAACATGGATTAAAAGTGCATGATTGAACTTCCTTAAAATTCACCCCCTTTCCATCCAGTATTTTCATAGGTTTGGTTTTGGTCTCAGGTGCACGTGTAGTCCTTAGACTGTTAAGCTTGACTATAAGCATGGTAGTTTATTTTTGGTATTTTACATATAAATGGGAGTAGTTAAACCAGTTGTCTTCAGTATTAAGATGCGATAACTTTGGGGAGAAGAAGGAGGTAGCAGAGATGAAAAGCGACACGGAGAGAAATGGATCCAGCAGTCACAATTATTGGATGAGGAAAGAAGGAGGCTCCTTACAAACCACCAATACTTCCAGAAGCTTCTTCTCATTTGGATCTTCTCATTTGGCATCTTTCAACACATCTATTGATGCATTTGCTTTTTACTTTGCTTTTTTTCCTACCTTTCCTCATAAAGGTTCCAAAAAGGCGGGCGGGGGACGGGAGGGAGTTTTCCCTATTTTTTCCTTTTTAAACACATTGATCACTTCTGTAGCTTGAAGTGAAAACAGGGATCTAGATAAAAACATTTGACATGGAGTGAAAAATAATAGAAAAAAATAAGTGGGAGGTTGAGGGTAAAATTGTTATCTGTATTTTTACTTTACTGGCGTAGTCTGGCACTAAAAGTTAACTAATAAGACAGTTGTGGTCATCTGTTCTTTTGTCCTTAGCCCTCTATTTAATGAATAATACTAAAATGTTTCCTTGGAGGGAACTTAATTCCATCTTACTCATTCACTTTTTAAACTTTTATTAATACTGCCTTTTTGAAGAATGTGCTCATAAATCATCCCAAACATTAAAAAAAAAAACCCTCTTGTATATTTTACTGCTTTCAAAAGGATTAAATGTATTTATTAAAAATTGGGAGATGCAGAAAACCACATCGGATTTTAAGACAGTTAAATTGTATTTGAACACATAGGTATGTCCTTTATTTGAATATGAGAGTCTACGTATAGAGGCTTTTTTGATACTTTACGTATTCCTATAGAAACATCCTTCCATAGTACTTGATGACTAGTTATTAAAGCCTTTAAAATTTAGCTTTTTAAAAATAGAGCTATTTCTAGAGATGCTGGAAAAAGACAACTTCAGCATATTAAAATAAAATTTACAAAAAGGTAAAATTGGGACTCTAATGCAAATATAAAATGAACAAATGCCAAACATTTTAATCAACATGTTAGTGAAGGAACACATAAGATGTTAAACCGGTTCAAAGAGCATTTGAGTAGCTAGGTTTTTATAGAAAATTAATAAGTATTTCTGTAACTACAACTTAGTACCTTTCTGACCAAATAATGCACATAAGTGAAAAGAAGAAAGTTTATCCTTAAATAACCACAACTGCTTATTAATAGGATGTGTATGCCTTTTGGACACTGAATAACTTCAAATCTTGCAATCGGATTGGACACCACTACTGATTTTACTTTATATTGCAGTCACCACTGAAAAAGCACTTTCACTAAGATCTGACTTTATTGTAGGGAATGCAGTACAGTCTGCTGTTGAAACTGTGGACCACCTCGATCTAGGAGTTTGCATAGGCTCTGACAGATGTTGCTTTGTTTCCTCCCTGCCAATTTAAAAGTATCTTGCCACACCCTTGTGACTTTGCTAGTGTTCTGGTGTGCTTTCTACACAGTTGGGGCACCACAGCACTAGGTAATCCTTTGATGGTCATTTCTTGTATACGATGTTGAAAGGACAGGCTGTTTTCCCTTGGCCTTATGTCCAAGTTTTGAATGAAATTTCTGAAGTACCCTGGGGAGCTTCTAATTAGAATTGTCAAATTTCTCTGCCTGCCGGCTGGTGGTGGTATCATTGATTATCCGGGTAGGCTCTCTACTTTGGGTTTATCCAACCCTGCCCAGTGCATAGACTGTTCTGGTAGGCCAGTTAATCTTGCCGCTGTGATGCATCAGGGCTATAGTATAGCAGATTCTCGAACTTTTTAGTCTCAAAACACCTATAAACATTGAGCACCCAACAGAGCTTTTATTTATATGGGTAATACTTATCAATGTTTATTCTAGAGAAGTAAAACTGAGAAAAGGTAAAGTATTTATGACTTATAAAAACAATGAATTCGTTATATGTTAACATAAATAACCCCTTTTTAACCAAAATGACAATTTTCTAAAAAGAAAAAATATTTGGTCGGAAGAATGGTACTGTTTTTTGTGAATCTCTTTTGTGTCTGGCTTAAGGGTAAATAGATGTATTCTTGTGTCTGCTTCTGCATGTAGTCTCTTGTGACATCCTGTAGCCTCTGGAAAACTCCATATTGTGCTTGGAGAACATAAGTGTGAAAAAAATAAATAATGTCTTTATGCTCTTCTGAAAATAGTTTTGACTTGCTGCCTGCTCGGAGTGGAGCTTCAATGTAGATGTGGTTTGTTCTTATTTTACTCTTAGGCAGAGACAGGTAGACTTTTTCTGAGAAGGGCCAGATAGTAAACATCTCCAGCTTTGCAGGGCACACGGTCTCTGTCAAAACCAGTCAAGTCTGACATTATCCTGTGAAAGCAGCCACGTATATAGTGTGTAAGGAAATGGGCATAGATTGTTCCAGTAAAACTTTATTTACAAAAAACAGGTGACAGGGGCACCTGGGTGTCTCAGTCGGTTAAGCGTTCGACTTCAGGTCAGATCATGATCTCGTGGTTTGTGCGTTGGAGCCCCATGTCGGGCTCTGTGCTGACAGCTCAGAGCCTGCTTCAGATCCTCTGTCTCCCTCTATCTATCTCTGCCCCTCCCCTGCTCACACACACTCACTCTCGCTGAAAATAAAAAAAGTGAGAGGATGGAAATGGTTTTGGGCCTAACCTTGCTGTCCAGATAGGTTAAGTGATTAGCTGAGAGCCACACAGCTAGACAGCGGAGGATTTAAATCCAGGCGCTTCTCTTTTTATAGCTGCTATTTCTCTCAGTTCTTCGTGCTATCTTCACTAATAAGGTTAATGGTTACACATATAATGCCAAGTGACTATTGTTTAAAAGTAAACTTTTAAGATAAAAATTCATTTAACTACAAACTTGTATAGGGGCTAGCATTTAGAGTCTCCCTATTTACCCAAGAAGTGGTATGAGTCTTTAGTATAATAAATCATATGCACACAGATCATTTTAATTCTTGTGTTAATTCACTATGGTGTACATATCTGAATATGTTTTCAACAGACAAAGTGTTCAAGGAATTCTTTATCCTATTTAACTTATTATTTGGAGTGATAAATACATATATAAAATTTAAACAGCACAAAAAGATGTAGGTAACAAAGTAAGTCTCTTCCCACTCACACTACCCCAGTCAGCCAGTTTCTCTCCTTCTTTTAATTAAATCCTATTGCCAGTGTCTTTTGATCTTTCCAGAGATTAGTTTATGCAGAGCTACACAAGTGTGTATGTATGTGTTTCCCTTTTCTCTACAGCTACTATGCCAGACAGTACACTGACTCTACCCATTGTTCCGTTGCTTTATTTTACTAGATGTAGTTAACAGATTGTAACGATATGTTGATGATCAGTTCAAGTATATGCATATAGGACTATTAACTGTTTAAAAGCAAAAATATGCTTCATATTCACTCTCAGTATTTGTTCAGTCAGATTTACTATTCGTTATTTCAGAATAATCAGAAATACTAATTTATTTTCTTTGTTACTTATACTCTATGAGTAGCTTTCTGTTAGTAGTTTAAAAAAAAAAAAAAGTCTTGCTTTGGCATTTGGTGGACATGAGTAAGGTAACTTGATAGGGGCTCCTGGGTGGCTCAGTCAGCTAAGCATCTGACCCTTGATTTTGGTTCAGGTCATGACCTCATGTTTTGTGAATTCAAGCCCCGCATCAGCTCTGTGCTGACAGTGCGGAGCCTGCTTGGGATTCTCTCCCTCCCTCTCTCTCTGCCCCTCTCCTGCTTGTGTGCTCCCCCCCTCCACCCTCCTCCCCCTCCCTCTCCCCCTCTTCCCCTCTCCCAGTATAAATACTAAAAAAATTACATATATAATAACGTGACAAAATTCTGCTAACGTAGTATTATCAGGGAAGCAAGACAACACTTGAAGGAGTAAGGATATGTCACTGTATACAGTTATGGTCTCGGGTTGTGAACTAGGCAGTAAAGGTGAGAATTGGGAGATGCTGATCCTTTCCTCTAGTGATGAGGAAACGTTCATGAAGTTAAATGGGTTTTGACAGGTGGGAAGTTTGGATGTCTTGGTAGAGTCATGGAGAGGAAAAGGCAACAGCAGACATAGCATGAGGGTGTCTCAAGGAAAGGTTTGGTTGAGTAGAGAGGAGAGGGTGTGCTTAGCAGTGATAGAAGATGGGAAGAATGAACCTCTAATAGGAGGACCCCTCACGTGATCACAGAGTTTTATGAAATATTTTATGTCCACTTCTCTTTGCGTGGGCCCAAGGTGTGTAAAAGACACCGAGGTGGTTCGTAAGATCTGTATGTGACTGATGTCCTGTGCTTGTGCTAAGAGTCACCTGAAGACTGTCCAGATGTTCACTTGTGGTGGGGAGCGGCCACCAGTAAAGGTTGCTCACAGGTGGTATTCTGCCCTTGCCACAGTGATGGATGGAGGGCTTTTTTTTTAATGTTTTATTTATTTTTGAGAGAGAGCAAGAGAGAGAGCGAGCGCACAAGCAGGGGAGAGGCAGAAAGAGAAGGGGACAGAGGATCCGAAGCAGGCTCCTTGCTGATAGCGGCGAGCCCGACGCGGGTCTCAGACTCAGAAACCGCAAGATCATGACCTGAGCCGAAGTCGGACAGTCTTCCACCTGAGCCACCCAGGCGCCCCTGGATTGAGGGTTTTGTCCAGATGTTTTGGTGAATGAATGTGGCAAAGAGTGTGATCTTTGGGAATCCAAAGCATGTAGCATCAATACTGCAATTTTAGAACTATGGTAACGTTTTAAAGAAATGAAGCTTAGAGTAATTGTGATTGTTCATGAGGGTAGAAGCATAACATTGTTCTGGTAACAATTTAAAAATTACAGTAGTTGCCACTAGAAGTTAAGAATTGCAAAATTCCAAAGCCACTGATAAGTATTGTCTTGAGAGTTAAAGATTTTCGAAAGCTTAAAGAAAACCAACTCCGAAAATCAAGCTGTCTTTTGAAGGCCCTGTTCACACTTACCACTAAATAGTGGCCGTTCATATAACTTCTCCCTGTTGCTCTTGACTCCTTGCTCCTGCAGATTTTATTACCCTAGCCTGCGACTGTTTTTGGTTAGTGCCTTTGGTACGGTCTTATTTTGTCCCCTGCCAAGGATTTTAGCATTTGCAGTGTGCAGGCGCCTATGTCTCATGTTAATTTTTTTGAAGGTAGAGTGTCTATCACGTTATTGCTATTGAGAGGCACCTAAACCCGATTATAACATTAACCTGAAAATCTTCATTGTGCTCACTGTTGGCGATATAGCCTCCCTTTTTTGGGTTTAATCAGTTGGCATCTTCAAACTTTCAGGGAGGGCACAAGCCCACAGTACATAGGTTTGGATTTGTACTGAAAGTCAAATGGAAATGGTAGAATAAATAAAAAGCAGTCGCATTGGAGATGTTCAGTAGCACAACTTCAAGCTGGAAGGAAAGGAAGCTTATATTTATAAGTTAGGAATAACATTTGTTAAGATACTGTGCCAAATGCTTTACATTAATTACTTCCAGTCTTCATAACATACCTGGAATTTTGTGTTATTTTCTTTGGTTTTACAGATGAGAAAATGGAGACCTCTAGAATCCTGGTAACAGATTGTTAGAAAGTGCTAGAACTAAGAGCACATCTTCCAGTAGCAGGGCAGGACCTTTATGCATAGGGCTCCTTAGGTACTTTGTGTCTTTTTCTTCACAGCTGCCCTGTGAGAGTAGAGGTGGGAGTATAGATAGTCCAGGTAGTTAAGAATTGAGATCCAGAGAGATAAGTAACTTGCCCAAGGTGACACTGCCACTAAGGACAGAGCTAGGTAAATCGGCTTCCAAGGCTCTTGCCCTTAATCTTAGCAAATAAGTAATAAGTACTGTCTTCCTCCTGAAAATGAAAAAATAAGAGAAAGATAAAATGTAGAGGCTTGATTAAGTGTGAAAGAACAATAAAATAATATATTTTAAAGGATGATTCACTTTTGAGCACCCGGGCTAGAAAGTAACTACAACAATGGGAAACTGTGAAGGCCAGACACAGAGAAGAGTGCAGTGTTCCAGGCTTTGAAGGAGGCTCCTGATTATGCTTTTCTTTTGTGAAATGTGCTTGCACAATGAAGCCCCAAGTAGGGTATTTAAATGCATATTGAGAAGGAAGAAAGAGGTTCCCATCCTTGCTCAGTCTCTCAATTAATTGGTGGTGATCAGGCACTTGCCCTAAGGGGCTAAGTTAGGGGCTAAGCTGGACAGTGCCCTGTCAAGGGCTCCCTGGTGGTGGTCACGTGACCCGCGTCTTCCTCTAGAGCTGTTGGGCTGGAAATCTTCAGTGTAGTCAGGTATCTGAAATCAGTTCAAATCTTTGGGCCAGATGAGTAGAGAACAGGGGTACAGAGCAATGCGAGTAGTCTGCCTCTCTCTCGAAGGTTTGCCTAAATATTCAGTGACTGTTGTGTGCTTTATTACGCAAAACAGCTCCAGTTTATTTGTGGCATTTAGCCAAACTGGGAATTATGGAGGGAAAAAATGTTATTTTCCCCTCTTTCTTTCATTTTATTCATTTTATTCATTAGGGTGAGGTATAAGATAAAGCTCAAAAACTGGGCATGTCTTAAATGCTTAAGAAGGCTACCAGTTTTAATATTTAACCATGTATTTTATTCAAGAGATGTGAAACGGGAGAAAACTACAACAGAGTGTTACATTTTAATAATAAATTATGAGCGAGCTGCTTTGAGAACCACATGACCCTGTTATTGGTCACATAAAGCTAGGAAGAAAAATTATTTTCCTCTGATAGAGGATGACTGTTAGACTACAAAGAATAATTTCATGCATTCAGATCCATCATCAGGGAGATCAATAATTGAATTAGTATTTAGAGACAGAAAGTGTGATCCATCAATCAATTAGGAAACAGAAGACAATATCCTGACCCCAGCAGAGTTGTAATTTATGTGATTGAGAATAATTTTTTTAATTACTGACACACATTTGGAAAGCGTTCTAATAAACGAGGTCACGGTCTGAATATATATTTATTTACCTTTGTTAGTAATAGATTTTGGGTTTTCATCAAGTTAATCTTTTATCCCCTTTTCTGCAGCAGGCTAAACATTTCTGAACTCTTGATAGATTTTTTTTGGCTGTTAATTATTTTCATTATAGGGAAATGAATTTGCACTCTCTTTTGTTTAGTTCCTGCTGTTCTTTTCAGTGTTTGATGGATGCAGCGAGTGGCTGAATGAGAGAAGAGTAATCTAAGAGCAGTTAATATAAAATTGAGTCCAACTGGATGGTGACACAGTGAGCCGTCTCATTCTTGTTTTCCTAGGAAAGCTAGGACCTTGCAACTCAAATATACTTCCCAAGGTCACAGAGCTGGACAGAGCCAGACCACAACATTTTCCTCTCCTTTTCTAGTTCATTATACTTTCAGCTACATACATTGTCTTCTATGATTTAAGTGCCTGCAAGCTTTTTAAAAATCGGCATTTTAAAAAATTATAAAAGCATGCCCGTGAAAAAATTATGCAGTTTCAAAGGCAACGAAAATCTCCTCTTTACTTCTTTTGTTCCCTCTTGTTCCACTCGCAAGAGATACTCACCATGAATGTTTCTTATGTGTTGTGTCAGAAATTTTATTCAAAAGATTCTAATATTATGTCCATGCATTAGTAATTTTCCTTTAATCTACCGTAAAATTAAGGAAAATTAAATACTTTCCATTTTAATCCAATTTCTTAGTTTCCAGGTAACAACTTTAAAATTACCTAGTGCCACTTTTTAACAAAGGGATCCGATTTGTTCTGTTACTAGAGTTAGAGGGCCCTGTGAGATAGGATAGTTAGTTGTTAGTCCCTTAGCTTTTTTTTTTTTTTTTTTAATTTCCATCCAAATTAGTTAGCATATAGTGCAACAATGATTTCAGGAGTAGATTCTTTAGTCTCTTTGCTTTTTAAATGAGTGGTTAGTGACTTGCATAGAGCTCCACAGTATTTAATTCCACTGAGTGCTTTCAGGGTTTCTGTTCTTCCTACTAATCCATACTGTCTTTGAGTTCATTTTATAGGCTCAAAAGTGAGCTGTGTGTCATAAACAGGCATGTTTCATGTGTGTATTAAAGGAACCTCTTTATAAAATCTAATCCAGGAACTAAGACCCAACACATAACAGAAACTTGAATGTTTGGACTGAAATAACTTAAACTAATTCTTTACCACAGTTTGTTAAGTAATTGAAGGGCTGGGACCAGATCAGCTTTACAGACTTTTCACAATAAATGTCCATGATTTGAGTCATTGTGTCCTCGGGGAAGCCAGCTGTTTTCCTTACCCTCGGAAGCAGTTTTGTTCAGTGGCTGGTCCTCAGTCCATTTCCCAGCAGGCCCGGTCCGCTGGTGCCCCGAGGGGTTTGGTGCACTCAGCTGCCTGCCCCCCCCCCCCCCCACCGTGTTCTGTGAATCCTGTTCCTCCAGTTGCTTGTTCCAGTGAAAGGGAAATTTTACAAATATGGAAAGTTCCAAAATGGAACCGGGATTGGTTAGGCAACATCCATTGTGAATACAAAGGGAATCCCACACATTTCAGAACAGATCGCAGCTCTGTTCCACATACTTGAGTGAGCTCGTTTATAAGGCGGTGCCTCTCATTTCAGTGAGGGAATGGCTAGAAATGGGAGTATGAAGTTTGGGGTAAAAAGTTGGCTGGAATTTGAGTGGAGGTGCTGGTGTAGTGTGAGGGAGATAGAGTATGGCTCACGTAAAATAACGTTTCCTGGCCTAGAGGCAGGAACTTACACACCCAGCACCTTGACGCACAGTGTATATGTTCATCAGCCACAGGTACATAGAGATTTGTGAAAATTTGCGTGGCCTGTGAAATGTTAAAAAATTCGTCTAAAGAATTCTTGGCTTTATTTCAACACTCCTCAGGAAATAGGATGAAAATATTCCCTGTGTTTAAATACTGTGGTGAAAAATGAACATAAAGGATCATTAACAGGAGTATCTGCAGAATAACAAGGCTAGTTATTCTTCGAAGAGCATATCAGCAATTTGCTTAGAAGTCCATTTGAGCATATGATAAAAAACCAGTGCTAGCTTGATGAACATGAAATCAAATAAGGTGTGGAAGCCGAAAGCTTGTTTGCAAGTTACATTTCCTGACATGTAAGGAGTCGTCCCCAAAACTGATGTGAATATTGAATCACCTCAGTATCAGAGTGCTTTTACTGATCTGATTTGTTTGAGCCCACTGATTTGATTAACAGATTCAAAACAACTGAAAAGAAGTTAAAAGCATCATTTTAACCATTAAGTATTGTTGCTAGTCTAGAACATATGAAGTGCTTAAAACATCTTACCTGCCCTGTAAATTAGAGTAAAATAAAATCATCAAATAACACTTTAGGTTTTATGGTAGAAAACCCCGAGAGATTCCATGAGACTGTCAGGGTGAGGGAAGAAGGCAAGGGGGCAGTTTACATGACTGTTGGTTTTTTTTTTTTGTTTTTTTTTTTTTTATGTTTATTTATTTATTTTGAGAGAGTGTGTGAGAGAGAGAGGGAGGAACGGAGGGAGGGGGGGAGGCTGAGGATGAGAATGGAGGAGGGTCAGAGAGTGAGGGAGAGAGAGAATCCCAAGCAGGTTTTGCTGTTAGCACAGAGCCCGATGCAGGGCCTAACCCCACACGAACCATGAGATCACAACCTGAGCCGAAATCTAGAGTTGGATGCTTAACTGAGCCACCCAGCTGCCCCTACATGACTACTTTTTATCATAATTTTCCTTGCCTTTTATTGGCTGATACAGGACTTAGATTTCGAGGTCAGCTGTTGATGTAAATATGCTGAAAGTATAAATGCCTCTCAAACGGGTATTTTTCTAAGTAAATACTACTGATTTTGCCTGAAAGTTCATTTTCACAGGACAATGGTACCTAGAGAAACAAGTTACTTTTCTGTTCCAATTTGTTAGCCTATGTGGAACCAAGCTGCAACACATTATGCTTGAGTGATACCAGTTGAGTGATTGGGTGTTATGTGTACTGTGGAAGAGAATGAATTTTAGTTCCAACATTTGTTATTAATTAGTGATCCATTTCTAAACGTATGAGTCTCATTTTAGTAAAATTTGCTTACATTGTTTTAAAAACAAATTTTGTTGAATTCAGCCTGTCATTTCTGTTGACTGAACTTAGTTTACATTAAGCATAAGAAGTGGAAAAAGCATTCATTATTTAAAACAATCGTAAGTGGAATTTATATTTCTCACTTATTTAAAGAACATTTCTTTCTTGATGCATCTTGACAATAATTACTTTGGTTCATGTTTTTAGCATTGAAGGAAAGAAGCTGTCTGCATCTGAAAATTAAATGTTTCAAACTGTAGTGAAAAGTAAAGGTGTTATTGAATTACTGGTGACTTTTTTTCTGTAATCCTATAGTTTTCAGTTTTCTATAATAAATATGTATTATACCGTCAATCAGAAAAAATAATACTGTCCTTTTTTAAAAAGGTTTATTTTTGAGAGAGAGAGAGAGAGAGAGAGAGAGAAAACAAGAGTGGGGGAGGGGCAGAGAGAGAGGGAGACACAGAATCCGAAGCAGCCTCCAGGCTCTGAGCTGTCTGCACCGGATCCCCGATGTGGGCTGTAGCTCATGGAGCTCGAGATCATGACCTGACTGAAGTCAGCCGCTTAACCAACTGAGCCACTCAGGCGCCCGCATCCTTTTTTTTTTTTTTTTTTTTTTTTTTTTTTTTTTTTTTAAGTAAACATAAAATAATACTTAATTTTCTTCTGAATCTTTATGTTCAAGTACACTTGAGGAATACCTGACTGGCTCATTTGGGAGAACAACTTTAGCTCAGGGTCCTGAGTTCAAGCCCCATGTTGGGTGTAGAGACTCCTTAAATAAATAAACTTTAAAGTATGTTTGAGTACTTTCTCTTAAGAATTAGAACCTCTGCTTTGAAACTGAGTGCTAAATGTTAATAGGACCATAATATTAACTGCTACTTATTTGTAAGATTGATTTAACAGTGTTAAGGCTCTCAGTGCTGGGAGAGTGATCTCATTTTAAATTCCTAAAGCAGTAGTATTAATTTGTATCTTTAGAGATTTCTGTACTGTAATAAGTTTAACCTAGAAGTACTTAAGTATTTTTGTTAATCTTAATTAACATTGTGGCCCCCAACCACTTTTGGACCCTGTAGAGTGTCTCATGCTCCTGTGCCTGGCTGGCATTGTGTGGTTTATCCTGATCCTTATGATGCATGATACCAGGCAAGTGCTTTAGGGATTTCGAGGTGCTTAAGACTTTGAGGTGGTCAGACTGCCTGGATTCCAGTCCTGGCTTTGCCAGTAACTAGAGGTGTGGCCTTGGGCAAGTAAAAGTTATTTAACCTCTTTGTTTCATTTATCTCTAAAAGAGGTAATATCGTCTCTACTTCATAGGATTACTATGAGAACTGAGTAAGGTGATGTTTACAAAGTGCTTGAAAGAGTACCTGACACACCTTGTGTTTGTTTTTTCATCAAATGAGCTTCTCATTTAATCCTCATAATAATCTTTAGAGAGGGAGGGTAGCGTGCACATTTTACAGATGTTCAAAGTGTAAAGCTCAGAGAGATTATGTAATTTGTTTAAGATCACACAGCTCGTGATGTGGATCTGGGATTTAAATTCCGGGCTGTCAGACTCTAAAATGTGTGCTGAGATTGTAAGTGCCTTTGGACTTGGACATATCCCCTGACTGTTATTTTATCGAATCGAATCTAGTCCTTAATGGATCATGTCAAGAATGAGTAGGGTTTTATGCTTTACCAAACTCGATATATAGTCAAGTGTGTGTAGAAAAATAATTCAGACATGATTATAATGGGTAAAGAGGATATATGTGGGACTGCCTTAACCTGTTTCTAAGATATTAAAAACATATATCAGAATAGTTTATTTATCTTTGCAGTGTTATTATGAAGCTTAAAAAATTATTGAAGCCGTAATTATCTGTATCAAATACAAAAAGTATTTGAAAACCAGCAGTACCTACAAAAAGAGCAACAAACTGATCGTGATAAATCTATCAAGTATAATATCCAGAAAATATTAAAATTAAACACATTAATGACACCCATCCCTCGTTGATCAATAAAACAGTCAATATATATGAAGCAAAGACTCCGTTTCAGTCTATCTTTATAAGAAGCTTTACAAAAAAAAGTATTTTGTTCACCCATCCTATTACTTAAAAACTGCAGAGGAAAACAAATGGGAAGTACAAAATGCACATCTGTTACTGAAGCAAAAATAAATAAAATGACAAAGCCAGAGATTGGTGACACTTAAGGGTAACCTATAAATTTATCCATTGCTACTGTGGAAATGTCAGTAAGCCCAGTCTTGCTCAGCAGTGATATGGTACCACAAAATGAAAACTGTAAAATTCATGTCATTCTTTCACCTAGTGAAAGGTGTCCATTTTTGACAAATGGTATTACGGAAAAACCTTTTTCTTCCAAGGTGTTTCTAGTTGTATTATTTGTAATTAGCCAATAACTGGAACCCCTTCCAATTTTCAATAGCTAAGCAAAGATGTTTGTTCAAACATAGAGTTATGTTTTCATTATTCAGATTTCTTAATATCTAAAATACGCTTCTGAGTACCAAATGCACATGATGCTTATTGCATTAATATAAAATGATTTATGAATCCTGATAAATGTTTGCTCACAAATCTTTCTAGGTAGTACTTTCTTATCTGCAAAATGAAGGTGTGGGGCAAAATGATCCTTGACACTGAATCTCTGAAGTCTGTGAACCACAGATCACAAGAGGTGTTAGAATTTTGTAATCACATTTTGTAGCCCCGGAGGTGCTCCTTAACTCCCGCCCTCCTCTGGCCCCCTCATCAGATTATCGACTGTTCAGCATAGTGCCCGGTCTTTTGTGTAGGATCTTAATAAGCCAGCAGAGGGTAGGCAGATAGATGAATTAATGCCTGGTCCTGTGATCACTTTTATTTATTTCTCTAGACTTTTTTTTTTTTTAAGTTTTATTGAGATATATTTGAAAAGCTGGTTAAATAAGGAACAAATGATATTCTTGCAATTTTTCTTTTCCAGTAGGCCTCTTGTTCCTATTAGAAAACTATATAAATGAACTAATATCTTAACACTTATTGAACACTTACTGTGTACTGCTTTTCTAAGTGTTTTTCATGGATTATTTAATCCGGATAATAGTCCCTAATGTTAGGTAATAGTTATCCTCAGTTTATGGATGTAAAACCTAAGATGCAGAGATGTTAAGGAACTTACCCAAAGTTAAACCACCAGCAGGTTAGATAGAGGGGGCCTGGCAGTGTGGCTCCAGAGCCTGCCCTCATACCTACCACTCTGCCTCATTGCCCTGGACTTGGAGGGATGGGGGTGGGAGGGTGGGGCGTGCATTACCACTGGGTAGCCTGGGCAAGAATGTGGGTCAGGTGGAATTTTGCCACTAGACCAGGCAGTTCACATGCTGGTTTGCGGTGGGGAACCCAAGCCAATTGAAAAACCTCATCTGAACTCAGAGAACGTGAAGAATAAAGGAAGCTAGGCTAGGCAGCATCTTTTAGGGGACAAAACAAAAGCTGGGATTGTTCTGAATGAGGGAAGAGTTAGGCCAACAAGTCTTGGTCTCAAGTATCACTTTTAATAGAGCTGTTCGATTCTACTGCTGAGTTGCAGTCTTATAAGCATTTATTTAGCTTATGGACTGTTGCAGGAGAAGATATCGAAGTCAAATGGGATAGAGCCTCTGTATTCCTTGGACCTTGAGTTTTTCTCAGTCACTTTTGGGAGGCAGCACGTTTGTCATTCTTATGGACTAGGTCATGACATCTGTGCTGTGTTCTCTTGAGTACCTCGGTTCTTATGTCCAGGGCATTCCCCAGGTTACTACAGTCAGAGCTCTCTGTCTGTGAACCTCAAACTGAGGCCTTGCCTCCTTCAGCCTCCTTAGCTTTGTATATCTTGGAAACCTATGCTCTTTTAATGTGGGCCATCATGAATACATAAAGGGTGATGCGAGTGCTAGCATATGATTGTGCGTAACAGTAATAGGTATTATTTCAGGTTAGACTCTTAACAGCTCCAGGGAGAGACTGAGAGGCCTTAAAATGTAAATGAAGAGTTCATATCCAAAACTATGACATCCTGAAAAGCATAGAGGAAAGTCAATTCAAGGTAGCAGATAGAATTCAGATTTCTTATTCTGAGAATAGCTGTAGTCAATCCTAAGGCAATAAACAGAGGCAGCAGGGGTCAGGAAACAAATTTATTAGGCCAGTGATTCTGCTGTCCTGTTTACCACAAACATTGTTACCGTTTTGCCATCTACGTTTGGGTTTATGCCAAGGTGGAATTCTTGAGTTGTTCATTTCGAAAGTTCTAAACAATACATCAGGAGTGTTTGTATTTGAAAAATAGTGAAAAATCTTAGTGTTCGAAAAGTCATAATCTGTATAATACAGTCTTACAGAATCAATTATCAATAAATCTTAATTTAAATTGATATCCATTTTAAAAACACTTAGGAAGAAAACTGTGTCCTCTTCAAACGAGCCTTCCGATTTTGGAGATTATTTCGGCTTTGTGTGGTCAACAGTGTGTTCTGTAGCCCCCTTAGTATTGTCAGCTGTCAGATGCATCTGAGGCTCAGAGAACTCCCCGGTTTTAGATTCACAAAGCACCCCACCACCCTGAACCTGATGTCAAAGAGAGCAGTAGGCCGTTTTTGGCACAATTCCCTTACTTGATCTTCACTCAGATTTATAGGCAAAATGGATTTTGATCTGAGGGTTTATCCCATTTGTAAATGATGGTGACATCTAAAAGTAGCCTTGGTGAATAAGACAGGTTTTTAAGTCCTATACTTTCAAGTATCATCTTCTGTCTAACACCTCAGATAATCTAAAGTGATTTAACAGATGAAATGAACTCCTGTGAATGATACTTTGTTGCCATTTATGGAGTCTTGCTGTGTTCTGAGCATTTACTAAAAGCTTTATGTACATTTACTCAATCCCCTGTTTTAATCCTGTGACATAATAACTGGTGTCTTCATTTTATCGATGAGGACATTGACATGCCCACAGTGAGTGACAGAGATAGTCATGCTACAGATTCAAAGTTGGTCTGCTCTAAAATCTGTGCCTTTTATCCCTACAGTTTTATTATTGTAACAAAGAACTTGGGGGAGATATTTGTGAGAAATAGTCATTGTCTCTTTTTCTCATTGGGTTCCTCATGGATCATGTTCATGTGATGTGTAGTAAGTCTAATAGAGGAGGTCAAGCTAAGCATTTATTTGGATCTGATGTCGTCATGTACCACTTCTCATCCCATTGAAGATAACTTGGTGTATATGCTGTAGAACATGTAAAATACATTAGTATTACTTGTGTACTAACTTCGGGGGTGCTGGAGTGGCTTAAGTCAGTTGAGTGTCCGAATCTTGATTTCGGCTCAGGTCATGATCCCAGGGTCATGGGAAGAGCTCTGTATCACGCTCTGTGCTGAGTGTGGAGCCAGCTTGGGATTCTCTCTCTCCCTCTGCCCCTCTCCCCTGCACATGTGTGTGCTTTCTCTCTCCCTTCCTCTCTCTCTCTGTCTCTCTCTCTCAAAGAAGAAAAGTACCGACTTTACTGGCTCTTAAGATATATTTTACTCCCCACATTTTAACATCTTAGATTGTGGGGTTTCTTACATTAGAATAGTAATTGTGGTTTTTTCCTTGCTTAGTGGTCAATAAAATGACAGTGTCTATAACTGATGATTTCTTAGATTCAGTGAAATATAGAAGTACATGTAGAAAATTAGAAAAATAAACAAGGAGATATATATTGAGGATGTGTGTTCATTTATGATAGTGTGTAACCAAAATGTTTTTTCGAATTTCATCCCCCCGCTTGGAATTCTTTGATCTCCCATCACGTGTATTACCAAGTGTACTTTTGCTGATTCAAGTGCCATCGAGTGCCTTTCCCCAAGGGGTAACATTGTGGACCGTATCAGACCTGTTGAGGCAGGTACAGTCCCAGCTGATGATCAGTAAAAGTGTTATAGAGAGCTGTGTTGCATACTAATTTCAGTGTTGTGCAGATTTCATTTGACCTTAAAACCATTCATTGAAGTCATTCTGTGTAACATTTTGTACCTGTTTATCTTCT
Organism: Panthera uncia; assembly: GCF_023721935.1. Lineage (NCBI taxonomy): Eukaryota > Metazoa > Chordata > Mammalia > Carnivora > Felidae > Panthera > Panthera uncia. Next base: position 78,691,027 of record NW_026057586.1, read on the forward strand.
CAATTCTCCTGAATTAATAGTAGGCCAGTAAGCATTCAAACACTGATTGAGGCTGATCTTCACACTGTAATGTTTTCCCATCTTCAACTTTTCTTCATCTCTTGTTGATTGTTTCCAATATTGCAAGGTTGACTTGTACTCCACAGTTATTCCCACTGCATTCTTTTTCTCATCACTTTCAGTTGTTAAGGTGATCTGTTTTTATTTATGTTGATCATAAATTTGTTACTTGCATGGCTTTTGTGTTTGTTAAACATGATAAGGTCAGTCGTCTCATTAAAACTAAGCATGAATAGGGGCGCCTGGGTGGCCCAGTCGGCTGAGCGTCCGACTTCGGCTCAGGTCACGATCTCACGGTTTGTGGGTTCGAGCCCCTCATTGGGCTCTGTGCTACCAGCTCGGAGCCTGGAGCCCGCTTCGGATTCTGTGTCTCCCTCTCTCTCTGCCCCTCCCCTGCTCGCTCGCTCTCTCTCTCTCTCAGAAATAAGTAATAAAGACTTCAAAAAATTTTAAAACTAAGCATGAACTTGGCCCACTGTAAAGGATGAGCTGGCAGGTACTGGAGTAGCTGCATGTGACCACCAGTGCCATCTGTTGGTAGCTGGTAGAGTTGATTCTTTTGCTCTAGAGGTTTTTCTTCATGATGAAAACAAAGTTAAAAGTTCCTAAGTAGGAGTCTTCTGTATTTTGTTACAGATAAAACTCTTACATGATTTTGTAATGAGATTCTATATGTAATTGAAAGGAAAGCCCTTACATTGTTTATAACCACAGTGTTAAAGGATTCTCATACTTTTCTTTTTACCAGTATAGCAGTGTATAAAATAAAATTCTCATGTAGTACTTTGAAATAGCACAATAAAGAGGTTAGAGTAAAGCAGATGGTCTTTAGAAGAAAATATGACCTCTTACAGCATCCTTCAGGTGAGGTTAAAGATGTGAGTCCAGTTTTATTCTCTGAATCCCGTGAAAATAAATCACTTATTCTTGCTATTTACCTGTGCAGGATGGAACACAAGTTTTTTTTGTTTTTGTTTTTTTTTACATAGAGAGTAAGTAGTTACCTTAGATAACAGACCATGTTAAAGAAATACCCTTCTTTATTTTCATGTGTAAGCATCTTCATTGAAAAACATTGATGTTCCTGGCAATAAAAGTACTTCCCTTTTTTCTCAAGTGTTTCCAAGGGGTGTATACTTTTTCTCGGTAGCTGCTCATGGGTGTTACTTATTCAGAAGAGAGTGGAAATGTACGTGGGTGACTGAATCTGACTTGAGGTAGCTTCTACAAGCTGCACTCATGTTCTTCTCTGGCCTCCCCTACTTCTGCTTGTGCATTTACACCCAGATCCCGCAGACTTCTGTGCTTGGAGAGCTCCTTGTCACACATGGCCGAGTGCTCTCCTGGAGCAGAGAAGTGACAGCCACCGCAACGGGCCTTTATGCACTTGTCCACTGCTGCAGCCGAGCCGCTGCCTTTGTTTTTTGCACCATTCTGTTTGCCCCCAAAACTGCCTGTGGCCATTTGTACTCCTTCTTTATTACCCACGGGTTTTGCAAGCAATAAAATAATGTATCTGACTGCTTAATGGCCTAATGTGATTCCCTTTTCAGAGAAGCCACGGAGTAGAAGACTCCTCTCACTTTTCCTCTTCGCTGACCATGCAGTATTAGGCCTGTTGGGACAGGTTTTTTGATGTGCTGCCAGAATGCAGGAGAGTCTACTGTATTTTCTTCAGATTCTTACAACTGTTTATATAGAAGTAAAGCTCAGATTTGGTCAAAAATGATATTAAATGATTTACATGTAATATTGCCTTCTAGGGAAATTTAATTAGTGTCCTATTTTATATTTAACATAATTTTAAAACTATATCTTCAGGTCGGATTGTAAATGATTGATATGACACTGATGGTGAGGGTGAAAATACTTTTTTATTTTCTTGCTGTTCATTTATTATAGTCAGCATACATAATGTGGGCTTGGTTATTTTTTCCTCTTTTTATTTTTATTTTATTTATTTAAATTTTTTAATGTTTGTTTATTTTTGAGAGAGAGAGACACACGCACACAGAATCTGAAGCAGACTCCAGGCTCCGAGCTGTCAGCACAGAGCCCAGTGTGGGGCTCGAACCCACAAACTGCAAGATCATGACCTGAGCTGAAGTCAGATGCTTAACCGACTGAGCCACTCAGGCGCCCCTATTTTTTACTTTTTTAAAAGAGCCTACCATAATGCCATGCATTGTGCTAGATGAGGGGCACTGACATTGGACAGGGTTGATGTGGTCCCTGTCCTCCCCTGCAGCACTGGTGGGACTCGGCTAGTGCTGCAGGGGTGAGAGTGGAATGCTCATAGGAAAGCAGTTGGCTCCTCTGGCAGCTGAGTCCTGCAGACGGCTTGCTTGTTTCTGCGTGCATGTCCGCAGCCTGCCTTGTCTGTCTTTGCCAAAGCAAGCCTCTGGTAGACACGAGTATGAATGAGACCCTGGGAACGCCCTTCTCAGTGTAAGATCTAGTAACTAAGCTGTTGCAAAGCCTCTTGCCTTCCAGGCCTGCTTTCTTCCCCAGGTAGTCCTACTGCAGACATCTGAGGCACCAGATTCCAAAGTTTTTAAGAGCAGAGCAGTTTAACCAAATTACCCTCTCTCCATAAGAAGTAAGAACTAATAACCACTGTGTTTATATTGTTATGTTAGTAATATCATAGTAGTACCACAGTTAATAGCATGAAGAGTGTGTGTGTGTGTGTGTGTGTGTGTGTGTGTGTGTGTGTGTGTGTAGCACAATTTTAAAGCTGTATATTTCAATTAAAAAATCTTTTCATGGTGGTACTTGAAAAAGGCGTTTGTCTGATTAGTCTTAGGCTCTGCTGATGTTAATTTATCTAGGTCAGGGAGAATCTGTTGTAGAGGTATATGAAACTAGAGTATTTCTAGTGTTTAAAGGAAGTGGTGGCTTAGATGATCCAAAACAGTGTTTAATTAAAATGACTATTTTTTTCCTCCCTCACATTGTACTCGATGCCTACTGCTAATAAAAAGCGGTTTGCTGGGTCCTTTTCAGGGCCGCCCAGAAGCTGACCCCTTCCTTGCTCTCATGGGTGGGACTAGATGTGGATAGAAGACAGAAGTGCCCTGAGTTGAATCATATCAGAAATAAGATGCTATCCTGAGGGTCTAGGTGAGTGATAGAGAAAGAGTACTCCACGTCCACAGAAGGGTGTTTTGGGCTGTATCCTGTGGAGCCTCCACGGGTGACCTTGAATTTACATCACTTTTCTCCCCTATTTCTGCCTGTGGAAGCGTGTGCTATATATAACTCCAGCATTTGAAGAGTTTTATTGGTTTGGTTTTTGCCCTGCAGTTTAAGAAAAGACAAAGAGTTTGTCCAAGTATTTTGTTTAAGGTTATAATGTTTGATATTGTGACAGTGATTTAAATTTGTTACTCTGTATCCTAATTTTTGAAATGCTAACAGTAAGAATACATAAGACATAAGGTGTAACTTCAAGCCTTGTACTTGGTGCCTCGTTTATGTTTTATTTGCTCCTCAGTACTTCTGTTGTGTTACTCTAATACCTTTCCCCAATATTTTTTTAAATGTTTATTTATTTTTGAGGGAGAGAGAGTGCAAGCGGTGGAGGGGCAGAGACAAAGAGAGGGAGACACAGAATCCAAAGCAGGCTCCAGGCTCTGATGTGTCAGCACAGAGCCCAACATGGGGCTTGAACTCATGAACCATGAGATCATGGTCTGACCTGGAGTCTGATGCTTAACTGGCTGAGCCACCCAGTTGCCCCTATCTTTCTCCAATATTAATCATTTACATATACTTCATACGATGAAAACACTTTATTTATTTATTTATTTTGAGAGAGAGCATGTGCACTTGCATGTGTGCAGGGAAGAGGCAGGGAGAGAGAGAGAGAGAATGGGAGTGAGAGAATCCCATGCAGGCTCTACACTGTCTGCACGGAGCTGGATGCAGGGCTCAATCTCACGAACCGTGAGATCGTGACCTGAACTGAAATCAAGAGTCAGAGGCTTAAGTGCTCTTAAAAACACCTTTATGGTTTAAAAATCATTCTGCAGAGTATGATTTTTGAGGGACATTGCCTGTGAACTCAAGCTTGTTTAAGCAGACTTGACATATAAATTGTAAGCTTTTATTCTGTTACATACGTTTAATATAAACCTATACATGGAAACAGTGTTTCACAACTGTCTTTCATACGCATGGCACCTCATTACTTAACTAGTAACCTCTGCATATATGTGTACCATGTTATGATTTGTAGTTAATATATTTTCTTACATTTGTAGTCACGAGTCAATCTAATCTAAAAGCCATGAAAAATTACTTATGTTCTAGAATGTTAGGAAGGGGGGAGGTAGAGGAATAGTTGGGAATACATGTACTTGAGAATACATTGTTGAAAATACAAATATTGAGAATATTTAAGAATACATAAAGAGTAAATATGGAAGTCCATATACCATTGTGTACTCTATTTTGCTGTCATTGTTTTACACTTGGCTAGATTGTTTTTAATTCACCTTTCCTTCCTGAATGGCATTATCCTTCCAGCAACATTGTTTAAGAACACTTACTAGCAACTTACCTCTGAAAGAAAGGTTTCCAGTTTCATCTTTTACGACCTTCAGTTAAATATTTGGGCGTCAAAAATAGGTATGTGAATGATGAACAAGATAGTAGAATAGTCTCTGCTCTGATTCTTTTGCATTATAGATAGAGATTACAAAGTGAAAGATGTTATTGCTTGTTTGTGTGATAGTGTTAACTTTGTTTTTGCTTTTAATAATCTTAACATGTGTTTCAGTTTTACTACATATACAGACTTATGCATACAATAATTATACAGACTTAACTTGTTTCAGTTTACTATGTATAGACTTATGAGTACAATAATTATAGACTTATCTCCAGAGTATATATGAGGGAAATAGTATATTTTTAGATGTTTAACATTGCTTAGCTTGAAAATAAACCGCTGAAAGTATATTTCCTTTGTGTCCTTGTTCACTTCTCAGAGTGAGAGTTCAGATCAGCCAATTAGGATGTGTGCCTCAAGTGGAATGGTGGATCTTAACGTCCTGACTTGCAGTTGGATGCATTTCATTTAGAGTTTGTTAAATATGAAGTAATTGGCACTTTTCAGTTTAAGTGTGCTAGCTGTTTCCTTTTCTTGGTCAGGAAGAAAATATACTTCATGTTTTTTTGATGAGCTACAGTTGAGTCCTTTTAGTATTTTAAAGAGTTTAAAACTATTTCTATTATATATTTTGCCAGAAATAAGTAAGAAAAATAAGTGAATTCTTGGTTGTTTGAGTCCTGGACTGAATAATAAAGCTATTTCAGAGTATGCAAGATCCAAAAACATATGAAATAATACATTTTAATGAACTGAATCCTATTTATAAATGTACTAGATGTAGATAGCTCAATGATTTAAAATGAGCCTTTAAAAAGTTCCTTTTGTAACCATCAGAGCTTTTATTTATTTATTTTTTTAACCAAGTCTCTTTCCCAAATTTAGATATTTTGAATAGCAAATATTTGAAAATTGGGGCATATTTTGACCTATGAGAGTCAGCTTTAATCATTGAAAAAAATGATTTTTTTTTTGAAAGAGAGTGCAAGTGGGGAAGAGGGAGGGAGAGGGAGAGAGAGAGGAGAGAGAATATCCCAAGCAGGCTCCACACTTCCGATGCAAGGCTCGAACCCATGAATCTGAGCCAAAGTGGGACACTCAACTGACCCAGCCACCCAGGTTCCCCAAGAAATGATCATATTTTGCCAGATGGACATAAAGGTATTGAAACTGACATTCAGACTGTCTCCATGTGTAAACTGTTGCAGACTATAATAAAGACCATTAGTCTGAGTCTGGGGTAGACCAGGCTTATCAAGCAGGAAAAGAGTAGTTAACCAGTATCTTATAAACAGAATGCTGGGGCGGGCGCCTGGGTGGCTTAGTCGGTTGAGCATCTGACTTTGGCTCAGTTCATGATCTCATGGTTAGTGGGTTTGAGCCCCGCATCTGGCTGTCTGCTGACAGCCTGGAGCCTGCTTTGGATTCTGTGTCTCCCTCTCTCTCTGCCCCTGCGTGCACTGGCGCGCGCGCGCGCTCTCTCTCTCTCTCTCTCTCTCTCTCAAAAATAAAAAAAAATTAACATTAAAAAAATTTAAAGACTTATAAACAGAATGCTACATCTTCATTTATTAGATCATTGCGTAGAAAACTCTCCCTGGAATTTAAGTGCCCATGACAGAACATTCTGGCGTTAGTCATTTAGACGGTATGTAACTCTGGATGGCATGTGGATATTGAACCACTTGTAATGCAACTAATTAGCTCTACCCCTGAACAAAGTAAGGGACGTTATTAGAGCTGTGGCGTTTGGATGCTGGAGAGTTTGGCATCTCTTCTCAGGTTTACTGCTCCCGTGTTGTCATCCTTTGAGAGTATATCGTACTCTTCATGTAGAATGTGCCTCTGCCATTTCAGGAGGATTATTCAGTGTAATCTCTTTGGGACTCTTGTCTGCCTCATAGGGCTTTATTTTATGGGCTGTGTGTTTGAGCAACTTGGAATAATCTGCTATTCCTTCAGGTGTTAGCCAACTTCATTTTCTGTGAAATGACTCCACTGGTTTTCTCCAGGGGTTCTGCTGCTGGTCACTTTTGTTTCTAGGTTCACTTCATTCCACACAGGCAGATATTTAATTCTGGGGAGGGGAAAAGAGACAATTTTTATTCCCTCACCAGAATTATGTGGCTGTTTTGCCATTCATGTCAGTTGTGGAAGAAATGTGGTAACCAAAAACATAGAAGTAACTGCAGTATATTCCAGGTTTTCGTAAATCTGCCAAGTTAGAAAGACAAATTAAAGAGGTCTGCTAAGTTTTAAGGAAAGAAATAAAGATCAGAAGCCAAAGCAGAATTTATCTTTTATCTTTAGTAATTCATTTCTCTAGGATCATTAAGTACAATTTGAATTGGTACCCAAGATATTAATTTTTTCCTGTAATTACACAATCATTTAAGATTAGATAGAAAGTAATTTCTTAAAGAATGTGAGAAAGTCTTATCTGATGATGATTCTCCTGTTCCTCTCATTGCTATTCAGAGAATTCAAAGAAAACAAATGTAGTTAGGTTCTGAGTTTATCATCGCCAGCAATAGTTGGAAATGATTCTTCTGCTTAATGGTAGCTTATCTGAGGGTCGGGTACTACAGATGTACATAGACATTCTGAATAAATAAGTTTTATTTATAAGTAGACACTGTGGGGTGCCAAAGCGAGGTTGTAGTTCTTTGTGAGAGTCCTCAGAGCTATTCTAGGCGTACTTACCTGTTTTCATGCCCTCTGTGACCCTGGGAAACCACTTCAAAATTAGATACTTCCCCCCAGGTCCACTGCTTTTGAACTTGCATCTTATATTGAGAACAACAGCACTCCCACTGCATTAGCACGATCCTCATCGCCAGTGTGCTGTCAAAGCCACTGTGTGCTCTGTGTGTGTGCACGCAAGTATGTTCTTTAAACGCACGTCACCCTTGGTTATAATATAGTCTAGGTCTCGTTGTGCCACTCGTACAGATCAGGATAAAAGTCAAGTCGTTTATGCAGGGTTAATACATTTAGTTAGTGATATAGCCAAATCTCGAATTTTTGTCTGCTTCTGACACCCTTGCTTGTAATTCTTACCCTTGACCACTCTCCTGCATTCCTCAGAATGTTGCTGGTGTTGTGGTCAGGGTCTTATTCCAGCACATTTCTCTTCTGGCTGCCAGCAGCTCCTAAATTGCCCAGCAGATCTTGGTTTTTTTTTTTTTTTTTTTTTTCAACGTTTTCTTTTTTTTTTTTATTTCTGGGACAGAGAGAGACAGAGCATGAACGGGGGAGGGGCAGAGAGAGAGGGAGACACAGAATCGGAAACAGGCTCCAGGCTCCGAGCCATCAGCCCAGAGCCCGACGCGGGGCTCGAACTCACGGACCGCGAGATCGTGACCTGGCTGAAGTCGGAGGCTTAACCAACTGCGCCACCCAGGCGCCCCCAGATCTTGGATTTATCCTTTGCTGTGGTTCTCTGGCTAATGGAGCTCATGGTTATATCCCACGTATTTGGGGAAACTTATTAAAGTTGGCAAAGTAGTTCTTTTGGGGTGGTCATGGCATTTTTAAGGCCTCTTCCAACTCTGAAATCCCTTAATGTTGCGACTCTTCCCCTGAAAGCCAACTGGAAACGTTAAAATATAGGTCTTCGCAGGATGCAGTGTTTTGTTAGAGAACTAACTTCTCATGTGAATGTTTTGCTTCCTTACTTAGTCTTGCTGAAAGTAAGGATCATAAATTTATATGTTAATGTATTCTCAGCAGCACATATTATCCTACTTGCAACGGGCCTTTTATAAGCAGTCATGTTCCTGTTGGAATTTTTTGAAGTTTTTTTATTGAAATATATGTATATTTACCCATCATAACCATTTAGTTCCATCCGCTTCTATAAAGGGAAGACACCCTGATGTCTAGCGTTCAGATCAAGGAATGAAATATTACCAGATATCTTGGAAGCCCCCTTTGTGTCTCCTCTTAGTCACTGCCTCCTGTCAAAGGAACCACTATCCCAACAACATCCACATGTAAACTGGAATAGGTTTTACATGGCTTTGAATTTTATTTAGGTAGAACAGTTTATACTGTTTCGTGTCTGGCTTCTTTCTCCCAACGTTGTATTTGTGCGATTCATCTGTATTGTCTTCAGTTGCGATTTGTTCATTCTTAATGGTGTATAATCTGTGGTATGGAATATGCCACGATTAATTGATGGACATTTGTTTGGTGACAGTTTGGCACTATTATGAGTAATCCTGAAAAGAACATTCTTGTCCTTGTTTTCTGTTGGTGTCTACCTAAGAGTAGAATTTTACCGAGTCATAGAGTAGTAGACACATGCTCAGCTCCAATAGGTATTGTCCGTCAGTTTTCCACAGTGGCGATGTAGACTCCCAACAGCATTGTATGAAAGTTTCTCTTGTTCTGCATCCTTGTCAGCACTGGGAATTGCCTATTTTAATTGTTTCAACCATTTTGGTATCCATAAACTTTTTACTAATGATTGCGTTACTTTAAAAGAGTTTTAACTTGACCGAGTAACAGAGTTACATGACTAGGTATTAATGGTAGTACGAAAGCTATTCTTTGCTGAATATCTTTGAAAGCTAAGCTTAAAAAAAAGCCATGTACAAATGAAAAGTACTCAACAGGCCTAGGAGCGTCACAGTCTTGGAGATCTAAATAGCATATATTCAAAGAGAATGTACAGGTGGAGTGGTGGATGATAGTGAAGCGTTATTACTGTTATGTGGCTGGCCTCTTAGATTGGGTTTTATTGGGAATATGGGTCGGTTTTTATTGAAGGTTTTGCACACATTAAACCAAGGGAAAGACTATTCAGGTGACAAATGAGATTTGATATTGTCTGGAGTAGAATTTGGATACCAGAGTCTAGAGTACCAGAAAACATAACAGGAAACGAGGATGAGGTTACTGGACCCAAGACTTTATTTGGAGTGTGTGTGTGTGTGTGTGTGAAATGTTTGTTAAGTTTCTTTCAGTTGTTGAACTCCGTTTTTCAAATGAAATCGGTGGTTGATGACCATTTGCGTTGACATGTGATGGAGGGTTAAGGATGGGAAACCTTTCTCTGGTACGCTGTGAGGCATCACTGAGAAACCCTGGGGCTTCCTAGAATACAGTTGGTCGACAGTCATTCTAATGTAAAAGAAGAGATGGCTGTGACCGAGCGCTGGGCTTGTGGGCCAAAGATGAGGTTTGATTCTCTGCTCTGCCTTTGCCTCGGTGACCTTCCTTGAGTTTGCATGATCATCAAAATGAGAATACTCACATCCCCTAATGAACATTATAAAGGAAAAAGAGCTTTAAGAGCTTCAGTGAGCTGATGCAAGCCTTTGCCAGCAGTTATCAAAATACATGTATCTTTTTCATGCCAGTTCAGTTAAGTTTATAAAGTTCAGTGCTTTGAGAAGGATATTTCCTCAGCCTGGTCTGAATTTGAAACATGGTTTTACCTTTGACAAACTGACTCTGGGCAAGTCGCTTCAACTGTCTGTGTCTTTGTTTTCTTACCACTTCAGAGCAGAGAGAATAATATAATGCCTACTTCAGAGTTACTGCGGGAATTTAAGGACTTAATGTATGTAAAGCATTTAGCGCCTGGCAAAGTAAGTGCTCAGTAAATGTTTTTTAGCTGCGTATTTGTGTTTTCTTTCCTGCAATGTCTTCCTTTCTAATCTTTCAGTCTCAGCTTATCAGAATCCTAAAAATCCTCCCAGGCTCACCTTTAGTCCTATGTCATCCACAGAGCCTCTGGATTCTCACAGCTAGAATCATCTCTTCTGAAATTTTATAGAAACCTATACTTTTCCTCTGTACCCTCTGTTATACTTCTCTACAGCCATATTTCATATTTTCTCCTAGAAATAGAAGTTCTATATGTAAATATAAGATCCTGCAGGATAGGGATTATGTTTTATTCATGTTTGTAATTCCCTAATTATGTGACATCTTTCTAGGAATTTAGAAGTTACCCAATAAAAAAGAATTTTTATTCTTTCATAAGAAACTCTAAAATTAGTACTCTAGATTTCTTGATAGTTCTCACATAGTGCCTGACACATGGAGAAAATGTTTTCTGTAAATCTTTCAGAAAGATAGATATGTGCATAATAAATGGAATAATGGATTATAAATTTTATTTTCCAGAAAATGTCTTAGGCTTCTTCAGCGCTTTTGCAAGATAGTAATCGCAAGGCTTACCTTACATTACTGCATTGCCCGTTGTTTCGTTGAAATGTATTTGACGTCTTCATTTAATCAAAATACATTAAACTCTCAGATTTTCAGTTATAAATTATTCTTGTAAATTCTTTCTTATTAATTTTTATAGTTGCTTAACTTCTCCTGTGCACCCAATACCCTGTTCAGCCCCTCCCTTGTCCAAGTTTATGAGTGTGTCTCAGAGACTGAGTATATAAGCAGGTTGTAATAGTAGCTAAAGCAAAACAAGATTGGAATGGTTTAACTTGTCAAAACTGTGTAATGCAAACCAGAGTCCAACACATGATCAGTGATTTTTGTTCTTAACTGGCTGACATTTAAGAGTGAATGATGCTTTCCAGCTTTTTTCCCCACAAAGATCACAATTGATTTAACACCCTTTTAGGATGACACCAAGACATTTTTCTCAGTGGATGATGAAGAATTAATTTCTAGAGTGTAGCTCAGTAAAATCTTGAAGCAGTTTCCCCATTAGTCACTGCTTTTAGATTTCCATCTGCTGTGGAACCAAAGGGATGCCTTCAGACATCCAAAATTGAGTTTTTGACCCAGTAAGACCCACTAAGACCTAACAACACTCCCTCTCAGCCTTTGTATTTGCTAATGACTTTCATCATCCTTTTAGGCTGACCTTTTCGGTCTCTCTGTCCTGTGTGTCAGGCCGTCTCTTTGAGGTAAGAAAAGACAAGTCAGTCACAGCTTCGAATTCTTATCCTTGTCCTGTGCAAGACGTTTACCCCAAGAAGCTGTCTCTCTGCTTCTTAGCTTTATGAAGTGTATTTGTGGTAGTTAAGCACATGATACATTTTGGACTTCAGAAACTGAAAACAGGCTGGCCATAGCTGCTGTTGAATTGAGGGTCAAGCTAGAATTTGATTGAAGCTTTTGGCATGTGATTTCATAAAGTACACATCTCTGTGGCTGTGGTTCACCTTATTCCTTGTCTTCATAGCAACTGGTGTGGCTGCTCAGTAGCTATCTCTCTTAATTTAATAATTGGTTGCAGTTTATCATTACTTTTTGCAGATGACCCTGTAGTCAACTTTTGCTTCTCAATAATAGAGTTAATATTTGAGCTAATTAGAAATAATTTTTCATGTGATTTTATTTTTTAATTTTTAAAAAGTTTTTTAAAGTGTTTTTTAAAAATAAAAAATATTAATGTTTTAAAAAATTCATTGAGAGAATGCATGCACATGCATACCCCAGGTTGGGGAAAGGGGTTGCGGGAGGGGCAGAGAGAGAGAGGGAGAGAGAGAATCTCAAGCAGGCTTTGCTCAGTCAGTGCAGAGCCGGACCCAGGGCTCGAACTCAGGAACTGTGAGATCGTGATCTGAGGCAAAATCAAGAGTGAGAAGGTTAACCGACTGTGCCACCCAGGTGTCCCTCCTGTGTGATTTAAAAAAACTTTTTTAACGTTCAGAGCATGAGCAGGGGAGGGGCAGAGACAGGGGGAGACACAGAATCCGAAGCAGGCTCCCAGCTCTGAGCTGTCAGCACAGAGCCCTATGCAGGCCTCCAACTCACAAACCATGAGAGAGCCGAAGTCAGACACTTAACCGACTGAGCCACCCAGGTGCCCCTCCTGTGTGATTTTAAAAGAGACTGCACAGACTATTTACTTTCCTTATGGGGAGAGTGAAAATGTATTTCTAGTTTTAAAAAATAATTTAAATAAAATACCACTTAATTGCATTCTATTATTTTATCTTGGCAAAATATGTCTTTTTTTTAATTGAGGTAAAATTATATATTTCTGGTGTGCACCATTATAATTCAGTATTTCTGTGCACTACAAAGTAATCACCATCATAAGTCTAGTTACCATCCATCACTGTCCAGTTGAGCCTCTTGACCTCCTTCCCCTCTAGTAACCACCAGTCTGTTCTGTCTTTGCATTTTTGTTTTGCTTGAGTTTGTTTTGTTTTTCAGATTCCCCATATAAGTGAAATCATATAGTCTTCCTCCATCTGATGTACTTTATTTAGCATAAATACAGGTCCATTCGTGTTGTCACAAATGGCAAGATCTTTTTTTCATGGTTAGTAGTATTGTGTGTATGCATGCGTACATACATAAATGTGTATGTGTAGATCTGTGTGTGTGTGTGTGTGTGTGTGTGTGTGTGTGTATCTATGTATCTATGTATCTATGTATACATCATCTTGACCCATCCAGTGATAGATCCTCAAGTGGTTTCCATATCTGGGCTATTATAAATAATGGTGCAGTGAACTTAGGGGTGGATATATCTTTTTGAATTAGCGTTTTCATGTTCTTTGGATACATTCCCTGGTAGTTCTATTTTCCATTTTTTGAGGGATGGGTCTTCTGTTTCTAGATGTTGAAATGTTATGTAATATTCTTTTATATTTTCATTCTGTTGCAATTGCTCATAATGTTGAATCTACAGACAACCCTTTTCCTTAGGATTTGACTTCATAAAACATTGGCTTCCTAATTTACATATTCTTGCGTGTACTTCACGCGTACGGTTTGTACAATGTACATTTTCGAAGTATATTGTTAGATATCTGAAAAGCGAGCATTTCTATTAAGTTTGAAGAATTTATGTTTCTTGAACTATGAACTTGAACGAGTGAATCCGGATTATCTATAAATGGAGTTTGCATAACTATTTAGTAAAAAAAAGAAATACTATTTTCTTCTAAGTAGTGTGTGCATTTAATTCATAGGGAGACAGCTTTAGTTCATTTTACTGCTTTTGCATTAGCCGGGCTTTGCTTCCTGTCACTAGTTATTAGAACGTCTCAGTAGTGTTCCTTCTTTACTTCCCATTCTGTAGATAGGTTTATTTTATAGAGAGTTTTAGTATCGATTTTGCCTATTGCATGTGTACGGAGAAATTTTATAGCCTGCAGACTTGCCTAAAACAGTTTTGGTGAAGTTATCATTTCAGTTGTCAGATTTATTGTACATTCTCCGTGATTTTCCAAATGTATATACTGCCCTGGCCTCTTAAGGTACCAACACTGGGAAAGCCATACACTCTATCTTGAGTCACGTGGGAGCTAATTGAACTCTCAGAGTGGAAATTTTAAAGTCCATGAAGTTATACCTGGAAGAATGTAGTTGTGAATTATGGTTTGGGACTTTAACCACATTTTGGAAGGCCAACATCATGAAACATTTTCATGTTATCAGAATGTTAAATCGGGGTTTACTGCAATACCTGATCTTTCAAACAACTTTAAAACTTTTCTTGACTGCATGCAAAGAAATGGATCTTCACCTTGCAACTCAGTTTACATGTGTCCATGTCTCTTCTTTCTTATTTAACTTTATTTTTTATTTTTTAAAATTTACATCCAAATTAGTTAGCATATAGTGCAACAATGATTTCGGGAGCAGATTCCGTAGCACCCCTTACCCATTTAGCCCATCCCCCCTCCCACAACCCCTCCAGCAACCCTCAGTTTGTTCTCCATATTTATGAGTCTCTTCTGTTTTGTCCCCCTCCCTGTTTTTATATGATTTTTGTGTCTTTTTCCTTATGTTCATCTGTTTTGTGTCTTAAAGTCCTCATATAAGTGAAGTCGTGATTTTTGTCTTTCTCTGACTAATTTCACTTAGCGTAATACCCTCCAGTTCCATCCCCATAGTTGCAAATGGCAAGGTTTCATTCTTTTTGATTGCCGAGTAATACTCCATTGTATATAGATACCACATCTTCTTTATCCATTCATCCATCGATGGACATTTGGGCTCTTTCCATACGTTGGCTGTTGTTGAAAGTGCTGCTGTAAACATGGGGGTGCACGTGTCCCTTCGAAACAGCACACCTGTATCCTGTGGATAAATGCCTAGTAGTGCAATTGCTGGGTCATAGGCTAGTTCTACCCCCATACTGTTTTCCAGAGTGGCGGCACCAGCTTGCGTTCCCGCCAGCAAAGCAAAAGAGATCCTCTTTCTCTGCATCCTCACCAACATCTGTTGTTGCCTGAGTTGTTAATGTTAGCCATTCTGACAGGTATGAGGTGGTATCTCATGGTGGTTTTGATTTGTATTGCCCTGATGATGAGTGATGTGGAGCATTTTTTCATGTGTCGGTTGGCCATCTTGGATGTCTTCTTTAGAGAAATGTCCATTCATGTCTTTTGCCCATTTCTTCACTGGATTATTTGGTTTTGGGGGGTTGAGTTTGAAAAGTTCTTTATAGATTTTGGATACTAACCCTTTATCTGATGTGTTGTTTGCAAATATCTTCTCTCATTCTGTCGGTTGCCTTTCAGTTTTGCTGATTGTTTCCTCATCCCAGGTATTTTCTTAATGTTTATTTTAGTTTGTAAGATATAGTCATAAATGAGGCTAGGTTTTCAGTTGGCTAACCTTTCCTTTATCATTTGAATATTTGGGGCAAAGTGTCCATGCATGTTATATTTTTAGATCCAGTACTTATATATAGTTACAACGGCCTGCTTTGAATATTTGTAAATCTTTTTAACAGAAAGCACTTACTTGACAGTGATTATGGCAGTGAACTCTCCATATTTCACTTACTTTTTTCTAACTCTGCAAATGATTCATGTATCACTGTTTCTTTTGCTATGCCAGCACTTCAAATGCCTTTTTTTTTTTTTTAAGTTTATTTATTTTTGAGAGAGTGTGCACACACACAGGAGGGTAAGAGTAGGGGCAGGGCGGAAAGAGAGGGAGAGAGAAAGAAAGAATCCCAAGCAGGCTCCACAGTGTCAGCGTGGAGCCCAGTGTGGGGCTTTAACTCATGAACTGTGAGATCGTGACCTGAGCCAAAATCAATAGTCCTTGCTTGGGACATGAGGGTGGCTCAATCAGTTATGCATCCAGTTCTTGATTTCAGCTCAGGTCATCATCTCACAGTTTGTGAGATCGAGCCCCGCTTCAGGCTCTGCACTGACAGCATGGAGCCTGCTTGGGATTCTCTCTTTCCCTCTCTCTCTACCCCTCTTCCATATGTGCTCTTTCTCTCCCAAAATAATTAATTAAACTTTGAAAAGAGAAAAAATAAAAAATAAATTAAAAAAATAAAAAAGAGTCTACACTTAACAGACTGAGCCACCCAGGCGCCCCTAAGTGTTTTCTTTAGAAAAAAAGACTGATTTAAAAAGATAAGTGATTTGTAGTTAATGTTACTGAAATTATGTAGTATATTCTAGAAGATTTGTTCTTACTTTTTTTTTTTTTTGTAATATGCAATGTAAATTTTTAAATTGAATTCATTTTAATTTCAAGCCTTTTGGTTATTGGAAATATGTTCTTCCATGATGGTTTACGAGCAATTATCTTCACTTGTGCTTTAACAGGAATGACTTCAGAGCTGAGCCTCTTCCAAAACAGGCAGTCGCTAAGTGCCTAAAAATAAAGGTGGTTTTAGTTGTGTCTTTGTTTTAATCTAGGATAGAATGTCACTGAAAATAGTAACATTCTTTAGGGGAAAACATGTTAAGTAGTATAACCTGTTTTTGTTAGCATATGTCTAATGGAAAGTGCTGGTCTGTATATGAAAAACAGAGACTTTTGTTTGATATTAAGGCAGAAACAAGTGGGTCACTTTCATTTTGCTAGGGAGCAAATGTCTCATTGTAGCCTACTTCCTTTGTAGCCAATAATTATGCAGGATCTGATATTGAGTTGTTAGCTGTTTCCTTGGGAACAAGGTGTAAGTAGAAACAATGTAAGAATATTAGAATATCATTGTGTCTCCTAAGTTTTAAAAAACTATTAAAAGACACAATGATTTAAAAAATAGAAATCAATGGGAGCAATGACTGTCTAACTTAATGCACTGCCCTACCTCCCAGGTAGAAGACATTAGGAAAGACTGCAAGATATGGATAACTTAGCTCCTTTTTCTGTGCTTTTCTGGGTATTAAAAAGATAAAACTTTATTCTGATACATAGATTTGTTTATCTCTTAAACATTACCAATTGAAGAATGTTCCCACATTGTATTACAAGGTACACTTCTTGTTTTGTCTACCTGTAAAATGGATTTCCTTTCCATTTTCACTGTCCTGTTCTAGATTTTTATCACTAAACTCTGAGATATTGCACCAAGCCTTTTAATATTTTTGTGCTTCTTTCCTTATATCTCATTACCCTGTCCACACACACACACACACACCTCATCCCAACACTAGTTCCTGACAAGATCAGATGTAAAAGTTACAAGTTGTAATAGGTACTGACTCTGGAGAGATTAGAACTCACTCTTTCTGCAAGTTCCCACCCTTGGTTTACCCCACTGGGATGTACAGATGCTTCTGAGGATTTGCCACCATGTTCCAGTCTCAGTTCCCAGATCGGGGACTAGCACCTGTTTCATTCCCCTTTGTGACCAGTGATAGTCATGGATTTACTTGTTGTCTTCTCAATTTATGTTCCCAGATTGTTCAGACAGTAAAAACACAGAATATGGGTTTTTAAATGGAAAAATTAAAAAGTAATATACATCTAACTGGAAGTTTTTCATAAGACCAAATAAACACTAACCTGAATAAAACACATTCAGTAAACGCTGTAGGAAAGATTCTTTTTCTTTTTAACGTTTGTTTGTTTATAAGAGAGCAAGAGGGAGTGCGAGCGGGAGTAAAACAAAATGAAAGCAATAGTATTTTCTTGCTGTCAATAACATTCTTGTATAAATCTATAAACAGCTAACTTGATATTTTTGTCTCTAATTTTTTATGTCCTCCTCAGGTGCTTAATTTGAATAAATGTCCTATTTGGGTATTGAGTAAAGAAAGGCATTATCTTTTTCTTTATAAAAAGTAATTGTACAAAGGGGGAAATGAAAAACACTATATTGAAATCTTCTGCTATTAAAATTTCCTTCATGAATTGATCTGTTTATTTATATTTTCATGCTTTTCTACCTATGTATTAATTGCTAAAATGTTCAAATATATATATGTGCATATATATACATAATACACACACACACAAAGTACTATTGGAGTTGTGTTTCATTCCATTTAACAAAATAACAACATAAGATAAAGGTATTAATTATCCACAATTTCTTTTAAATGGCTATTCCAGCAATTATTTGGAAAGATAGCTTTATTTATGTCCATTTGGCTTTGGATTTTTGCATCACAGTGTTAACTATTTTGTGTGTGTATGTGTGATTTTTTTCTTTCAACTTGGTCAGTAAAGAGGCATTCCAGTGCCTTTCGTGTTGATACTCAGCATGTTTGTGTTTGCTTTTGTTTTTTTACAATGATTATTTAAAATGAACAGACTCAGCTTTTGAAGAGGATAATCAAGAATTCTTTCCTTTGTGTGAGTGAATATAAACTAGCCTGTTAGATTTTGATTTAGATGTAGTATGCTAAAGAACATATAGAGAATAATAAAACTGAATTTTAATATTGGCTTTACATATAAGATGCTGTATAAACCTGTTTTTCATTTTCTAAGCATTAGTCTTTTTCCAGAATAGGTTTTCTATATTATGTTAGAAATTTCACCATTTATTTGCCTAATTTTTATTATTTTTTTTAATTTTTAAAAAGGTTTATTTATTTTGAGAGAGACAAGGAGAGCACACGTGCGGTAGAGGCAGAGAGAGAGAGAGAGGGAGAGAGAGAGAGGGAGAGGGAGAGGGAGAGGGAGAGAGAGAGAGAGAGAATTCCAAGCAGGCTCCACATGGTTAGCGCAGAGCCTGATGTGAGGCTCGAACTCTTGTGAGATCAGGACCTGAGCCAAAATCAAGAGTCAGGCGCTTAACCGACTGAGCCACCCCGACACCCCTGCCTAATTTTTATTAATTACTTAGTATGTGCTTAAAATATGTCTTGTTATTGGTAATTTGAAAAGGTAGTTTAAAACTTTTTTGACCTTTTTGTTGCATTAATATTCTTCTTTTCTCTTTTTACTTATAACTTGTTTAACGATAGCTGCTAACACAATAGCAGCTCTAAATTGGATTCTGTTGAAAATCAATCCTTAGTGGGTTATTTATTTGAAAAATCTCTTGCCTAATGTTGAGTAAATTTTGCTGAATGTGAGATTTATAGAAGAGTATTTCTCTTTCATACAGACCTTTATCAAATGAGCTGTGATGCATGTTGTGTCGTACCATAGTTTCAATACTGACTGTCCGTAGATACAAGAGCAGGTTAGTTACAAACCCACACAGCCTAATAAAGGAAGAACGAACTTGCCCATCAGTTCTTAAGAAGCACCTGAGTTCCTCGTTCAGAAGTTGAGCACAGTGTCTGCTGCAGGACGATGGGAAGGAATGTTCTAGAGCAACTCAGATGAGCACTGAGCCTAAGAGCAGAGCACTTTGGGGATGTGGTGAGCCTTTCATTTGTTGTCTCAGCCAGGCAGAATCAGTGCTACCTGGGTCCAGAACTGGAAAAGCTAGATTATAAGCAGAGGAGAGAAGGAAGGGAAAGATTATACTAGTGTTCAAAAGGACTGTGTCAGGCTTTTTATGATCTTGTTTTGAACACTATACTATACTAAACTGAATCCAGAAAGAGCATGTAGCATTTTCCCTCTTGGGATTCACCATCTGAAAGGTAAAGTCACTGAAATATCGGGAGTACATTTTACCCAAACACATACAGGGAAATTCCGCACCCCCCCTTCCCGCATTTAACTGCTGGGATTTATTTGTGTGTATTGTAGTTTTGAGTGATCTGCAGGGTCTCTTAGCAGCTCTGTGCCTATGTGTGACACTTTAATTCTTGCTTAGCAAGGGGAAATGAGATAGGGCAGAATGAATGAATCCACACAAACTTGGCCCCAACCACTGTGAAATCAACACAAGGCAAACACATCCTGTTGATGGTAGCTTTTTACTGGTGTGACTTATTTTCTGGACAAGGTGTTTTTGGTGATGAGTGTGGTTCACTTGTTTGATCTTGATTAGCGGTGTTCTATTCTGAGACACAAAAACAGACAAAAGACTTATATTCTTTCTCAGTGTTTCTCTGATGTGACTGTTCTGGGGATTAAGAAATAACTCTCGATATTTTTTGACCCAGTTATTATTTGTAGATCATGGTTGTCAGTCAACCAGACTCTCGAAGGTTGTCACAATTCCAACACCCAGAGAAATATTCCTTCAGTGTGACAGCGAATGTAATGAGCCTTTTAAATTTCTTCTTTTTTTTTTAAAGTTTATTAAGAGGGGGAGAGAGAGACAGAGAGGGGGGGGGGGGAGGGGGGGGGAGGGAGGGAGAGAGAGAGAGAGAATGAATATGAATCCCAAGCAGGCTCAATACTGTCAGTGCTGTCAGCGCAGAGCCCAATGTGGGGCTCGAACTCACAAACAGTAAGATCATGACCTGAGCTGAAATCATGAGTTGGACGCTTAACTCACTGAGTCACCCAGGCGCCCCAAATTTCAGTTTTTAGATGTTGTGTGCACTTATGAGTTTGGCTTACTGCCTATAGTGGATTACTTTCCAGTAATATGACAGAGCTGATATTAGCCTTTTACCATTTGATACGTCTAGTCTAGTCGGTATGAAGCGAACACAGAGTTAACATTCACTGTGTGCTTTCCTCCCTTTGGAATTGTTTGAACTGGCAGAGCTCCTGAGTCAGCAGTGCATTTGAGTTTTGCCAAGATACAGACTCCACTTTTTTTAGTGCTACATCTACATACAAAGTTAGCCAGTTAAGAGTTTTAAAAACACTTAACTTGTAGCCATTTGAAAAGTGCTTATGTTTGCTTTGAAATTTCCGAAGCTAAATTGTGCATTTGTAATCCATGAGGTGGCCATTAGAATACAACGGTGACTTATTGTGGTAAGATCCAGGGAAGAAGAGGGGGACCTTCTTCTTTCAGCGTGGGCTGAAGTAGGGAATCGTTTTAGCACAGTCTTGTCGTTCTCAGTCGTGTGAACTCTCCACACTCTCTTGACCTCTTTGTTCAAATATTCCTGAAACACGGACATCTGCTCTCCATAGACGACACCTGACTGTTGCGTTGAATTAACCCTATTCATTAGGCTTTATAGTTACGCAAAGAAAAGGACACAGCTTTGTGGCAAGGTGCCAGACACATGCCAGTTGGAGTAAAACCTTCGCTTTTCTGTTACTTTCCTCCCTGCTCCCACTGTTTGAGCATCGCGAGGTCATCCTGCTGTTGGTTGCGATGAGAGAGGGGATCTGACACTGGTAGAGCTGAAGGGGTTGTAGAAAAAGGCTTTATTCTTGGATGTATATTTTATACATTCCCAAATAAGTGCTTACATGCATGCACACATGCTGTGAAAGCTGGATGAAGGGTGTACTCTTGGCCCCAGGTTTAACTTGCCTGTTTTAATTAAGAAAAAGGTGGCACATACAGTGGTTATGCTAACATGTTTTAGAGCATGTTCTCCTTTCCATATGAGATTTCTCTGATACTGCAATTCTTTTTCTATTACCAAACATGATGAATGTGCCACACAGTGTTAACTGTACTCTTTCCCTAAAGACATCAAATGGGAGGCAGCACGTAGAAGCTAAATTATTCGGAGAGGAGTCAGTGATTGATTTAAATATAAAAGGATTAATTGGTCCCTGAACCAGACTATTAAACTGTACTGTGATCTTGACTGAAAGTGGAAGAATTACAAGTGCATTGCGTAGAATAAATTAATACATTTTTCATGGCTTTAATCCTTTTTTCTGTATTGCTTATTGTGGTTTTCTGTACTGCACTCCATTGTGTGCTTAATTGATGCAGAGGGGATTCGGCCTATAATGATTAAATGGGTAGAGGGATAGAACTATCTGCTGAGTTTTGAGATGGTAGTTCTTCCAGGGTAGCTGACAAAGGAAACCGGAGAAAGAGTATCTGTCGGAACTCTTACCAGTGGTGACCCCAGGCACAGAAGTTAAGTGTTACTGAATAAGAAATTTGAAAGTTTACGTTGTGTGTGAGTATATTGTTCAAGATGAACATCAGCTAACAGTGGATGAATGCGGCCCTTTATCCCTGGAAGAATTGAATTGAGACTTCAGCCCTTGAGAGTAAACAGTGTAATGGCATCATACCCAGGGAAAATTTTCTTCTTTTTATAACTCTTGCTATTCAAACAATATTGATTTTTTTTTTTTTTTTTTTTTTCATTCCAACTCACAGGCTGATACTTGAGGCTGATAGGATGCTGCTCTTGAAGGCTATCAGCCTCATGTTTCCTTTCCAGGGGGAATAAATTTGTGTTTATTCACCTCTGTTATATTGCCGCTTTTATAAATAGGTATTCATGTAAGTTCTGCTTTCAAATAGTAATGCTGGTAATAAAGGGAGAGCAGAAAAGTTTGGTTCGGGGGACTGATTTAATAACTCATGCATTTGTGGCTTTACCAACAATGTACATTAAAGTTTCGGAATAGTGTCTTCAAGATACTTCTCTTTACCTCGTCTCAGTACATCTTCCCCTTACATTTTGATGCGCTTTTGCCTTTCAGTATTGCGTCTGCTTCTGAGTAATCAGTCCATGTGGGATTTTTTTTAAATAGGTACAGCTTAAAGGAGTACTACACGGCAATGAGAAAGAATGAAATATGGCCTTTTGTAGCAACGTGGATGGAACTGGAGAGTGTTATGCTAAGTGAAATAAGCCATACAGAGAAAGACAGATACCATATGGTTTCACTCTTATGTGGATCCTGAGAAACTTAACAGAAACCCATGGGGGAGGGGAAGGAAAAAAAAAAAAAAAAAGAGGTTAGAGTGGGAGACAGCCAAAGCATAAGAGACTCTTAAAAACTGAGAACAAACTGAGAGCTGATGGGGGGTGGGAGGGAGGGGTGGGTGGGTGATGGGTATTGAAGAGGGCATCTTTTGGGATGAGCACTGGGTGTTGTATGGAAACCAATTTGACAATAAATTTCATATATTAAAAAAAATGTAAATAGGTACAGCTTATTTGGAAATTGAGATATGGAATCATTAGAATCTCAGGATTGAAGGTGCTAGTAAAGATCATCCTGCTCCCCCTCACCTTTCAGTATGCCCGAGTCTCTTCCACCACCCTTCAGAGATAGCAAATACATTACCTTTCTTGTCCGCTTATATTTTCTTTCAGCAGCCCAGTTAGAGAGTCTATACTGAATTGAAGTATATTTTTCTGTAGCGTCTGTACGTGGTGCTTGGCCAGTACGCTTGAGTTCTCTCTGTGCCATGAAGTATGGGCCAGTGTGTGGCCACACTTTGATCATTATGTAAGATTGATGTTTGCCACAATTGAGGATAGCATGTACTATCCCAGCAGTGATTATAAAACACCATGCTGAGCAAAATAGGTTTCATGGCATGGCATGCTTGAGAATCGCTTGGGTAGGAAAGATTATTTATGTCTCTTCCCTGAGTTGTCTCATTTCTTAGTTAAATATCTCTACTTCCTTCACTTATTGTCATGTTGTCTGGTTGTAAGTTTTTTTGTCATTCTTGAGTGTGTTCCAGTGTGATTACGACCCTTCTTAAGTGTGACATCCAGAATTAAAGTGAACGCTCTTGGCTAGCAGAGATCTGGAGCAGAGTCTTATCATTCACTTCTTTGTTCTTAGCTGGTGACTTTTAATGTTTTCTGCCCCAACCTATCTGATGTCCAGGACCAATGCCCATTAGTAACAATGTCCCCTTAGAACGTCTGTACTTTTGTACTTGTCTGAGTTAAAAAGCAGCCTCTCGTGGGGATTCTAAATACCATCCATCTCTCAACACTAATGTTCTGGATAGCCAACATCTAGTTCTGTTCTTGGATCTTACGGCTACCTTAGTTCCTTTTGCCGGTCACATTTAGATGCCTCCTATTACCAGCTAAAACCCACTCTAGTTGTTCTTTGGGCAGTCCTAAACTTACGTAAGGTATTGTTGAATTTTACCTCCATCTGCATTTGCCTCTGTTGGAGGCTAGATATTCCTTCATTTAAGTAGTTGATTAAAATTCAATAATAATAACAGGTCATATGATATCGTATTCTTTGTCTCCTTTGTTGCTACTTCCCTGTGGGTGTGATCTTATACCTAGCTGCTTAAAGCCGCTTTCATTAGGAGGGGGAAAAAAAGTAGGGCTATCTTGAAATGAGTTACAATAAAATGTTTATTCAGATATATTATTATGTTGATAGTTAAGTATGTGCAATTGGTCATTTACAACAGGCTTCCTTAGAAATTTGATTTTAGAAATTCCAGTCTAGGTTCTTTGAAGAATACCATTTGACTCTTAACTTTGAAATGGCCTGGTTTTCATGAGGATAAATTATAAGCTAGAAGTCCTATCGCATTTTGCTGATGACTCCAAATTGATTTTTTCCTCATTGTTTTGCTTTTAAATATTATTGAATTAGGAAAGAATGATCTCTTTCTTCCCCTTTAAAAAAATTCATTTATTAATGTTAGTTTACTAAATTTAGGAGGTAAAGGATAAAGTCAAAATTCATCAGACATTATTTTCAGGTAAATTGAGAAATTGGTTTTGTGAAAATAATTGTCTTGATTCCATGAGTAAAAGGATTTGGGAACTAACTTGAGTGTTGATAGGAATGGAAAAGATGTATTGCATAAATAGATGTAAGAAGTAATGAATGTATGCTTTGATTATTGGAGGACGTAAAGATAACCTCCAAAATGTGGGGGAGATGGAACCTTACATTAGCACGTACAAACAGGCTACCGTTAGTGTTATACCATATTTTTCTATTATCTGTTTTTCTCTAAAATTATGTATTATTTAAAATGTTTATTTTGGGGGCGCCTGGGTGGCTCAGTCGGTTAAGCGGCCGACTTTGGCTCAGGTCATGATCTCGCGGTCCGTGAGTTCGAGCCCCGTGTCGGGCTCTGTGCTGACAGCTCAGAGCCTGAAGCCTGTTTCAGATTCTGCGTCTCCCTCTCTCTGACCCTCCCCCGTTCATGCTCTGTCTCAAAAATAAATAAACGTTAAAAAATTAAAAAAAATAAAATAAAATGTTTATTTTGTGTATAAGCTATGTGATATTCTGAAAAAAAATAAAGAGAAGAGGATAACGTATTAGTTTCTTATTGCTGCTAAAACAAATCACTACAAAGGTGACAATTTGTCATCTTACACATTTATTATCTTTTTAGTTCTGGACATCAGAAGTATGGAACGGGCCTCACCAGGCTAAAATCAAGTTGTTGGCAGGTTTGCACTCCTTTCTAGGACTTTAGGGGGAGAATCTCTTTCTTTTCCTTTTCTAGCTTCCCCTTAACTTGTGTCCCTCTTCTGTTTTCAAAGCCAGCAATGACTTTTTGAGTCTTTTTCACATCCTGTAGCTCTTGACACTGACTCTTCTGTTACACATTTAAAGGCTTTGTAATTATATTGGGCCCACTGGCTAATCCAAAATAATCTCTCTATTTTAAGGTCAGTTGATGAGCAACGTTAATCCATCGCAACCTTAATTCTTTCTCCCTTCTGTGTAGTATAACCTATTCACAGATTTTGGAGGTGAGGACAGGAGCATCTTTGGGAAACCATTATTCTGTTTGTCACAGATAGATAAATACGCTTTTACAGCTCTGATTTAACCTAAAATTCTTCATGTTTCAAAATGTTAGCATTTTGCTTTTTTTTATTGTATATGTGTAACTTTCTTGAAATACAGTATATAATACAAATGTACATTTATCGTAGTGTTTATAAATACGTATTTCCAAATTGAGCACATTTATGTAACCCGCACTCAGGTCAAGAAATAGAATGTCACCAGCACCCCAAGACCTCCCTCATTCTCTTTTCACGTCCCAAGCATGAGCCCTATTCTAACAGCTTAGTTTAGTTTAATGTATTTTTATATTTCACGTAAGTAGAATCATATATATTCTTTGGTTCGTCTTCTCTTTAGCGTTGTTTGTGATGGTCATTGAAGGTGTTGTGTGTAGTTGTATGTCATTTATTCTGATTGCTGTATGGGATTCCATTGTGTGAATATATCTCGATTTAATTAGCCATTCTACTACTATTGATGGGAGTTTGGGTAGTTTCCAGATCTGATGTATGTTTAAAATTAGTAAGTAGGACTCTGTCAGAGCCAGTTGGAGAAAAAGTAACATATCTAAAGGAGTCTCTTGCTCTTGAGTAAATGACCCAGCCTGATCAAGGGAAAACCAATGACTGACATATCTCTTCCCCACCTTTGTGAGCATTATAAAACAGGAAAATTATTTTAAGTGGAAATCTCTGAATGTAAAATAGATTGTGTGATTGCTTCCTTTATTGTTACTTCAAATTGTGATACTAATCAGATTTGTAGGTGTGATTACAAATTAGAAAAACTGGTATTTATTCAGATGATAATTTGGTTCAAATAGTATTTTATAACTTCATTATTTGTTTTCAGCAAATTTTGTTAAACTCGGTGAATTCTTCTTAAAAAATAGTTTTGAGAGGAGAAAATATGAATAGGTTAGTTTGATTAAGTTAAATTTATTAAATTCCCAATGGAAGAGAGAGAGAGAGAGTGAGTGTGTGTGTGTAGGTAGGTAGGTGTATGTAGCTTTTATCACTAAAATAAAGAAAAATTAACTTTCTCTCTTTGCCTGTTGTTAGAAGTATCATTAAAAGATCTGCTTCATGTACGGAAAACGTGGTAGCACGTGAAAGTTGCCTGAGCTGCTAGTGCTGATGCTTGACAGCGAAAGGAGATCGATCCCCTGCAGAATCTTTCTGTCTCCAGACCTTTTGCATATTGGTCCCCCCACCCAAGAACCCGAGAATGTCAAAGCAGAAGTTGAGTTGTGTCCTTTCTTCCACGTCTGGACTCTGTCAGGCTCGGAGCTAGGCGCTCTCACTCATCATGGCTTTAAGTACCGTCTCCGTGTGCACGTCTCCCAAATGAGGTGTCTGCCCTTAGCCCTTTTCTCGCTATTGTGCCTGACCTTTTTCGTGGTGCCTCCACTGCTGCCAACCTAAGCCATGCTGTTCTCTCATTTGGACTGACAGAAGAGCCCTCTAGCTGTTTTCCCTGCATCTACTCTTACTTAACTCCTCCGTAACGTAGTATTCAGAGAATAAGTAAAGCGATCTTTTCAAAATATAAATTAGACATAGGAATTCCTTTGCTTAAAATCCCGCAGGTATTTGGAATCGAATTCAAGCCCTGTGCCATTGTCGAAAGGCTTACATGTTCTAGCCCCTGCTCACCTCTTTGACCGCATTTTGTACCTGTCTCCTTCCCATTTATAAGCTTCAAACACAGTGGCTGTTCTGTTTTCAAACACGTTAAACTTTTTCCTATATCCTTTTGTGTATGCCCTCTGCCTAAACCTCCTCCCCTTAGGTCTCACTCGGGCTCACCTTCCTTTCTTCTTCCTGGAAGAAGTCTTCCCCTCCCACCACTGCCTCCTGTATAATGTATCCTATCTTCCCCCCAGGTCCCCTCCCCTGCCACTCTCAGGCACATCACCTTGTTTTGTTTTCTTCTTAGACCTTTTACCCCCCAAAATTATCTTTATAAAACTTTAAACTGTCCGGATCGTCCCAACAATAACGTACAATCTTTGAGAACCGGGATTCTTGGGGCCTTCTGTAGGGTACACCTGGCATTTAGGGCAGCACACACGTACTCCTTGAATGACCAAATGAACTGAAATTTGCCTCAGTTACTGGTTCTTGATAATGAAAGGAGATTCTCTATCAGAATCTTTTTATGTCTAAGTCTTTTACAGATTGGCACTCTCAGAGAGAGCTCCCCTGGACGTGCACATGGAGACGGTACTTAAAGCCAAGATGAGTGAGAGCACCTAGCTCTGAGTCTGAGAGGGTCTAGACATGGAAAAAGGGACAGAACTAAAAAAAAAACGGAAAAGAAAAAAAAAAGAAAAGGTGAGGGGCGCCTGTGTGGTTCAGTCGGTTAAATGTCCGACTTCAGTTCTCAGGTCATGATCTCACGGTCCGGTCTGTGGGTTCAAACCCCACGTTGGGCTCTGGGCTGACAGCTTGGAGTCTGGAGCCTGCTTCAGATTCTGTGTCTCCCACTCACACTCTGTCTCTGTCTCTCTCTCAAAAATGAACATTAAAAAAAATTTTTTTTTTAAAAGTGAACATTCACAATTTTAAAATCATATTTTTTGGCAGTGACCAGATGCTGATTGTATGTGAGTATCATTAAGTGTTTACATAACTACTATGCACATTAGAATAGTTTGAAGACTGGGTATTTATTGGGTATCTCTGGGCTGTACTTTTAGGGGCTACATCTTCAGGTGATGTTTTCTGTGTTCCCTGTCCCTTTAGTGAGGTGCTAATGCCATTCTTATATTGAATAAATAGTATCTTTCAGGTTTACAGCACCTGATGACTGTGTGAGTTCCAGTATCTCCTCTTTCTTTTATATCCTGTCATACGAGTTTTACCTGATTAGGAGAAATTACTTTTATTTATTATTATTATTATTTAAATTTTATTTATTTATTTTGAGAGAGAGCGTGCGTGAGCACTGTCAGGGCAGAGCCCGATTCAGCTCTCGAACTCACCAGTAGTGAGATCATGACCTGGGCCGAAGCCGGACACTTAACTGTCTGAGCCACCCAGGCGCCCCAGGAGAAATTGCTTTTAATTGTTAAGAATCAAAGTTAATTCATATTGCAAAATATGTAGCTATCTTTGACGTCATAATTTTAAATAGACTATAAAAAACGTGTAGAAGCATCTTAAGTTTATTTTTTTGTTGGCTTTAGCCATCAGATTTCTTTTTCTTATGTTAGGGATAAGGGGGTTGGGATCACAAGCACTGCTGATGATTAAAGGCTGCACTGTGTTTTGATTAAAGAAAAGAAAAACCTAGCTCTCTGGAGTAGGCCTGTGGTATGGGAAGAGTATGGAGGATAAATACTCACTGGTAACAGCATTCTACCAAATAAGTGTCCGCTCCAATTTTATTTTCCCTGTGCTGGGAAAACTGTGACTTCCTTTGAGTACTGGTGAGTGAGACATTTTGCAACAGTGCTGAATATAGAGGGCCCTGCTCGCTGGTAGGCTAATGCCAAGTGTTGGAAAGCCTTTAAAGAACTTGCCAAGCCACACTGAGCTGAGTATCAGCTACTAGGTCTGAAATAGTGTGAAATAAAAAGGTAGTTTTTTCCCCCTGTTTTGTTTGTTGTAGACATTGTCTTTTAAAAATGTAACTGGGACCATTACTGTGAATAGGGACGGACACGGAATAGTTTTATCATGTTGTACTGTTTAATTTCTATATCAGCTCTCATTAAATACATACTGTAATATAACATTGTTCCTTAATTAGACTTGGGGTATGAAAGGAAAAGGGAGTCTCCATATGCATCCTTCCCTCTTTTTCCTACCTCTTCTTGTTCTAGAAGTATTTCAGGTATTTTACATATAATGAATATAACGAGACAGGAAAAAAATAATAAAGGTTGATACTCATACACGATAGGAAGTACATTAGTGGAATATGGAGAAATAATGCTCTGTGAAAGCAAAAAGCCTACATACCTAGCACCAGTATTTTTTAACAGATTTTTGGGTGGGGGTGGCATTGTTTGACCATGTAGGTGCAGCCCTGCCTGCTGTTGTTCATCCGGTGAATGGCAACATTCTGGAATTCCTGTTGCTTTACGTTTTCTCCCAGTGTGAGCTGGGTGTGGGGATCTGTCCCTACGTGTCTTTTAGGCTGGCAGTCACTCCTCCATGACCACCACTTAGGCTCCTCCTCAGGTGGCAGAATCTGTCATATTGGTCAGTAAACACCCATGATTTTAAGATACACTATACAAGAGTAGTTTGTAGTTTGGGAGGATTTCATTTTAGCATTTCAGTTTAGCAATAAGGGACAGGAAAGAAAGGCTAGAGAATACTCTCAGGCACACAGGCAAAAAGATACAGAAAGCCCTAGCAGGGCGCCTGGCTGGCTCAGTCAGTAGAGCGTGCAACTCTTGATCTCAGGGTTGTGAGTTTGAGCCCCACGTTGCGTGTAGAGATTACTTAAAAATAAATCTTAACAAAAAAAGAAAGCCTTAGCTATGTTAGTGTCAGTTGGTCCTTTAGTATTCTTAGCAATATATAATGCCTTCACAGCATTTAACGAGAAAATGGCAGAAAATTTATGTGGCTTTCCATTACCCCCCTCATTACACCCACCCCCCACTCACACACATACTTTGTTACTATCTTTTAAAAGTAACCAAAAAAGTCGATAAAGGGTTTTTTTTTTAATACTTAAAAAAAAAGAATCCAACCATGTCTTAAAGTGAGCAGAAGTACTTTGGTGGTTATGAGTTACCTAATATAAATGTTACTTTAATCTGTATTCTCTGCCAGGCACATTCCATTGAATCTTCAAAGGGCTGTCCAGAGACTGTGACTAGATAATCTGGCCTAGTTTAGTAACCTCAAGAGAGATTTTAATAAGATGACTTTCATAAGCCTCCTCAAATTTTGTGTATGTCGGCTTCTGATTTTTTTAAGCTCAGATCACTGACTAGAGCAGCTCATATGTCTATTTTGGCATCATGAAAATTATCTTACGTAGTTTGTATCGTCAGGATGGGAACCCTCAAGCTTTCCAGCCTTTGGATCAGGGATATACAGGGAATCTTAGCCTCTGCACTGTCACTTGCTTCCAGCAAGTGAGGCGCCCAGGGAGAAACACTAAGTCCTTTCGGCCAGCAGGGCTCCGTTTGGCATTAATGTAAGAAGTGCTGCTGGGCTGTTACCACTGCAGTGCCAGGAGTGGCACCCTTCTGAGCAGCACGAATTCGTGCACCAGTGCCAAGCGTACTAACAGTGAGCAACTGAGCTTTGAGGACAGAAGGGTAGAAAGGAGAAGTCCTAGAGCTTGCTAATTTAACTTAGTGCGTGTGCATGTGTGCACACGTATTGATAAATATACTCGTAGGTATATGTTTTTATATATGAGGGAGAGTTGTCCACCAAGGCAGTTTTGTATTGTAATAATTTACTTGGTAACTATTCTTCTTAGACGTGTGATTTCATAAAATTGTAATGGTAATTTGACAGTTATAATACAAGCGCTGCCTCTTAGTTAAAAAAAAATTATGTGCCATTAACTTTCCTGGACATTTTCATTGCCTTTTTATCAGATTTAACTTATAATTTAAAGGGAAGGTATATGAAATAATGAAAGCATCTCAAAGTGTTATGAAATAATTTCATTGTCTTGTTATTTGAACATTATAATGCCACCGTCTTTTAAAAAGGAAGAAGGTTAAGGCTGGTCCAATAAGAGAAAGGTCAGCAGCATGCTAGTGAGCAAAGGATCTCAACATAGTCTTTGTGAAGGCTGCCAAAGTAAACAGTATATTTTTAAGGAAAGGAAATGATAAAGTAACATTAGCAAAATATTCCCAAATGAGGATCTATAGAGTGAGGCAAATTACTTCTGGCAAGAGATTTGGTTAATGACAGCTTGGAAAATTTTAAGATAAGTTCATAACACAGAAAGCATTTAGATAGAATTATCTAAATGCGTTCTGCATTGTGAATCTGTTATCAAAACACTTTTACACCATGAAAAGAACAGGGGTTTATTAATATTCATAATGCATTTTGAAAGCCCATGTAATACTTGCATTCTGAAAACTCCGCGTAAGAAGTAAAAAAAAAACCTTTTGTTTTTTTAAGGTTTAGAATATTGTAAGAGAATAAAATGATCTGGAATACTAAGTCCTTCCTTTTTTGCATGTATGCGGGTCCTTTCCCAATGACAGAGGTGCAGCACCCACCAACCCCTTGTGTTTTCCTGAGTGAACACTTTTAAAAGTTGCCTTTTTGGGGGCACCTGGGTGGCTCCGTTGGTTAGACATCTGACTCTTGATGCCGGGTCAGGTCATGATCTCCCAGTTTGTGTGTTCGAGCCCCACTTCAGGATCCTTGCTGACATTGTGGAGCCTGCTTGGGATCCTCTCTCTTCCTCTCTCTCTACCCTTTTCCCGCTCATGTATGTGCGTATGTGTGCTCTCTCTGCCTGCCTGCCCCTCTCCCTCTCCCTCTCTCTCTCTCTCTCTCTCTCTCTCTCTCTCATCAACTTAAAAAAAAGTTACTTTTTTCTCTATCATTGAAATTACGTATGACCTCGTTCTATTAACAATGAAACTTTCCCCCACTTTAAAAATATTCAGTGTGCATCAGCTGTTCTTGTTCTGCTCAATATGGAACTTTCTAAAGAAAAGTAATTTAATCATTGGTTATGACTAAAACTGCATTCTTTCATTCAGTGACTATTAAGTGCAGTGTGTCATGGGCTGCGCTAGGTTCCTGGAATACAGAGGGCTTTCGTTGTGGTGGGAGGGGACCATCAAAATAAATAACTACAGATTATGACAGGTCCTAGGAAGGAAACAAATGGGACGATGGAAGCCTTGCACATACAAATTAATGTAGCGAGAGAAGATGTTGGAAAGATAGAATGCAAGCACATTTCTTTTCTTATTGGAATGTAGTTTTTAGTTTTACTTATTGGACCTCTGAGAATAGAGAATTTAACCCAATTAGAACAATAAGATAGAATGCACGATATTTTATAAATAGTAGGAAACTTTTCTTTCCCTAAACCTCTCCTCATTCCCATGGGATCGTGTCATTCTTTTATAAGCTGATAATTCTCTAAGATTGCATAGGATACAAACCCATATAAGATGTTATAATCATATGATGAGGGTTTTTTTAAGTTTAATATTATTAAAGTAGAAAATTTTGACTACGATATCCTACCAGAACTTCCCCATCTTCATATTGCTATGCCTTTTGATGTCTTTGGGATCTTGCTATGCAGGCTAGTACAATAATTTTATGTTACTCTCTTGGCTGCTTCTAAAGTTTTTAGGTACTTTGCTTAGGAAACTATAACATACCCAAGGCCTGGTTCTGCACTTGCTTATTTCCATATTCCAAAATGTAGCAGAGCGTCTTGCACAAGACAGATAGGTGTGCTTCGTTAAATAAGTTCTTCTGACGGCATGGGTGCCAAGCACGGTGAGGACTCTTGGTAGCAGGAAGAGGTCTCTATGGAACGAGCTAATATGAGAAGGCTCTGTAGAGAAAGTAGACGTGATGTTGGACCTTCAGAAATGGGATGTAAGGAGAATGAAGGAGTGGGAAATTACGTGGAGTTACAGGAATTCATGTGAGAGATGCACAAAGCATTAACCATTCCAAGCTGGCTGTCACTGAGAGTTTGTACATGGAAGTAAGGTTTTAAATACTACTTAAAAAGAAAAAGTGGGTTGCACTACAATAAGGAAAGCCTGGGCAGAGGGCAGAGGGGTTTAGCTTTTTCCTCTGGGCAGTGGGGGACTATAACATGGGATTGAGTAGTATTGATTTTTATTACAAACGTGTTTTAGGAGGATTGATTTGGCCACAGTACTTAGGATGGATAATGGAGTAAAGGAACAGAATTCTTCAGTGGCATTTACGGAAGAGAATATCCTGTTGACCTATATGTCTAGTCCTTATTTATTTTGTGCTCGTCTCTTTTCTAATCCAGAGAGTATAAACTGCCTTGGGTCCCAAAGAGATTCACACTGTATTATACCCTATAGCCATTAGTGATATGCCCAGAGCAGGCTCCCTGCAGAAGAATAGTTAGAAAGATCATCAGAAATTCTCAAGGCCATGGGTAGGTGTCACCTAATGTATTCCTGGCTGGAGTGTCATAGCTTTTACTCCTGTCTTCCCTGTCTTCTGACTCACGATTCCAGGCTTGTTTCTGAGTCACCTGGTAAAATGCCAAAAAATTTGGGGGGAAAGATACAAAATATCACAAACTCAATTAAGTACTAATGCAGCGTGTGCCCGTGCCAGATACCATGTGAAGGTTCCAAAGTGAAAGCTAAAATGCGACTTCTGCCCTCACAATATTTAGTCAGACGGACTAGATGTAAAACTTACAAACGTGTTTTGACTGAGGTATACGCAGAGGCATGTGGGGCACGTAGCCGGCTCTGGGACTTGACAGATGATTTCTTGGAGAAGCTAAGCAGGAGTTAGATGAAGGATAGGAGAAGTTTATTCTAGACAAAAGAAGAGCACGAACACCAACGGATGGAGCCGCGTGGCGTGCACAGTAAGAAGTGCCCGGTCCTGAAGCAGACTGGTTGGCTGAGGCTAGAGGAGTGGCTAATGGGGTCAGTGTCTACCAGCACTAACACTGACGATTTTCTTGTGAATGCTCTCCTTGCACCGACTGCCAGGAGGGAATCTGTTCCTGTTATGTTTAGCTGCTCAGCATTTAAACCGTGGAAGAGATTTCTCCAAAACCGTTTATGTACATACATCCGTATATCCATATATCCATTTATCTGTGTATTATACACACACACACACACACACACACACACACACACACACATATATGGATAGGTGGCTGGCTGGATGAGTGGATGCATGGATAGATAGATAGATAGATAGGTGGGTGGGTGGATGGATGGATGTTTCCTAGTTTAGAGAAATATTAAAATACGTTGCCTAAAACTCTGATGTCTAGGGAAGCTCCAAGGTGAGGTAGGAGTTGGTTGCTTTGACTGCTTGCAGATATTGCCCTTGTTACTTTGAAACAAGATTATTTTGGTGGTTTGTTTCTTAGTTTTAGCTGAAAGAAATAGGTCTTTGAAGCTTAGAATAAAGAGTTACAAACATCTGGTGAGATATTTGGAGATAGACTTGTAGCATAGGTGAAATACAGTAAAGCACTTGGTGGGGAGAGAGGTGGAGAGGGAGAGGGAAGGAGGGAGAAGAGAGGGGGAGAGAAAGAAAGAATAAAAATAGAATCATGGGGAGAGGTGGAGGAAGGGAGGGAGGGATAAAGAAGAGAAACAGAGGGAAGAGGAGAGAAAAAAGGAGGGTGGTGAGAGGAAGTTTAAAAAGCCTTTAGGCTTTAATTAGCTTCTCTAAGTCATGTTACATATTTGAAGTAGGAATAATTTTACATTTTGTAAATAGTTTAATAAATTGCGATAGTGTTCTTTATCTCATCAATAGTGTTTATCTAGGACACTTAAAATGACATTCTTGTGAATAATGTACACAGATATAATACAAGCCTGGTTGTTTATTAGTCATAAAATAATTATTCTAGCATTTATTATACTCTTATTCAAAATTCTCACCTGTTAATTTTTTAAAATAAAACAAGTGGCAAATGCTAAAGCTATAGAACAGACCCCCTATGAAGTCCATAACATGAACATTTGCCAATAGTGTAATTATAATCTTGAATGTGATTTTTTTTAAGTTTATTTATTTAGAAAGAGAGAGACAACAAGCAGGGGTGGGGCAGAGAGAGGGGGGCAGAGGATCCAAAGCGAGCCCCCTCTGATAGCAGAGAGCCCAATGCGGGGCTCGAACCCATGAACTGTGAGATTATTTCCTGAGCCAAAGTTGGACACTTAACTGACTGAGCCACCCAGGTGCCCTTGAATGCGATTTTTAAAAAGAAAATTCATTCAAACTTCTGAGACAAAATTACCTGTTACGCACCACACATGGCCATACAGACTCCAGAAACTCCTCTTCCTGTTCTTCTCTTCCTCTTCTTCCTCTCCCTCTCCCTTCTCCTCCTCTTTTTTCTCCTGTCTTTCTTCCTCTCATTTCTTCCCATCCCTCTTTTACTTTGTTTTTTGTCTTCCTTCCTCCTTCCCTTCTGTCTCCTGCAGTATCTCATTTCCTTCCCATTATCTGTAGTAAGAATGTAACGCAGTAGGAGCATTACAGTTTACAAGGCTGTTTTTAGATCCACAGTGCTTCTAAAGAAGCATTGTGACTGGTGTATCAGAGACAATATGAGAAAGTGACGAGTGCTATAGGGGAAAGGGGGCAAGAGAGTTAAGGGGAGTTGTGCCTTTAAATTATATGGTGAGGATAAGCCTTGCTGGGGAGATGGGATTTAAGCAACACTTGTAGGAAGTAAGGGAGAGAGCCCTATTGATGGCTGGGAGCAAGAGAGTTCCAGGTAGAAGAAGCAGTAATGTTGAATGGCCAAGAGGAGGCATTGTGATGGGCTTGTTTGAGGAACAGCAAGAAGCTGTATCGGCTGGAATGGAGAGAGAGAATGGAAGGGAGCAGAAGGCACTTTGGCCACAAAGGCAACCGGGGCTGCATTCTTGGCTTTTACACTTTGTGAGATGGGGAGCCCTTGGAGGATGGGCTTCTGAGTTCCCTGTTCCGTTTAACGGGTCTTTATTCATGAGTCATTACTACCCTGTTGTTATTACTGTGGTTCAGTAGTACATCTGGATACTACTAAGTTAACTCTGTTGCTTTGTTTGTTTTCAGAATTGCGTTGGCTATTCTTGATCTGCATACTTTTCAGAATCAGATTGGTTGGAATTGCATTGAATTTATGGATCAATTTGGGGAGAATTGTAATCTTTGTGATACTGATAGCATATCTAGGTATATGATTTGTCTTTTAAAAGAGTTTATATCTTAAAAAAATATTTTTTAATGTTTATTTATTTTTGAGAGAGAGACAGACAGAGACAGAGAGAGAGGAGGAAGACTCAGAATCCGAAGCAGGCTCCAGGCTCTGAGCTGTCAGCACAGAGCCCATCGTGGGGTTTGAACCCACGAACTGTGGGATCATGACCTGAGCTGAAGTCAGACGCTCAACCAACTGAGCCACCCACCCAAGAGTTTATGTCTTTTATATTCTGCAAACTGAATGTTCTGTGAATTTCTCCATAGAAGGCTAACATATCCTTTATTCATCTGTTTTCTGAGTACCTTTTGGTTTTCATTGCTGTTGCTAATGGGGTATTTTTTTTTTCCGTTATATTTTGTAAATAGCATGTAAGAACCCAGCTATTGTTGATCTTGGGTCTACCAACCTTAACTCTGTTGTTACTTCTGTTTATCTATCTGTAGTCTACATTGAAAAAATCTGACAGAATTGCATTATCTGCAAAGATACTGTTACCTCATCCTTTCTGGTTTTTATACTTCTTTCTCTTATTGCAAGGACTTGGGCATCTAGTGCAGTGTTGCATATAAGGGGAGAATCCTTGTCTTGCCTTTTTAACAAATTTTTATAGAGTATTCTAAAGTTTTAACATTAAGCGGCATGATTGCTTTGTCTATTTAAGTTACATAGTTCCTTTTGACTCCAGTTTGCTAAGAGTTTATTTTATAAATAATGATTATTGGAGTTTTTGGATTTTAATACATGCTTTTTTTTCTGTGTGCTGAGATGGATTCTTTGATTTTTCTCCTTCCTCTGTTAATGTGCTGTATTACACTAACAGATTTGCTGATGTTAATCCATTCCTTTATTCCAACATAAACCCCACTTGGTGGTATTGTAGATCTCTGGATCACTTTTCAACTCGATTTATTATTATTTAACTTAGTAGTCTTGTGTCTGTTCTTGAGTGAAATTGTTACATGTGACTTTCTCTTGTAACTAATTGTATCTCATTTTACTGTCAAAGCTATACAGGCCTAAAGGAAAGATTTGGGAGGTTTTATTTTATTTATCATTTGTTGAAACTATTTGAATAGGAAGACTGATTGTTCCTTGAAAGTGTTATAAAACCTTCTAAGCTGGTGTTGAATTCAGTGGGTGAATTTCTTAGTTATTCTTTTCAAAAAATTTTTACAGCTTCTATTTTTATGGAAAATTATCCATTTCATGTGTTTCAGATTTATTGGCATAAAGTTACGTATAGTATTTTTATCATCAAAACACTCCTACTCTCTGTGGTTATTTCCTTCTTTGGGTTCCCAGGATTATCTGTGCTCCTCCCTTGCACGGGCATCTTCTCCACTTCCTTCCCCCAGAGCAGTCAGCCAGCCTGGTGGTTTGTCTTACTGTGGTTTGTGCAAAGAACAAGTTTTGGTTTTGTCAATACTTTCTATTGATCATCTCCCCCCCCCACCCCCCCATTTTATTAATCAGTGTTTTTGTCATTATTATTTTCATCTTTCTGTTTTCATTGAGCTTCTTGGCCCTTCAACTTCTTAATTTGAATGCTTATCTCATTTTAAGATTTTCTTACAGGCACATAAGGATATAAATTACTCTCTTAAGCACTGTTTCTCGCAGTTGTTGACCTGTATTATTTTCGTTGTCATACAGTTTTAAGTATTTTGTGATTTCCTTTGTAACCGAAGACTTATTTAGGGAATGCATGTTTAAGTTTCCAAAGAGATTTTATTTTAACCTTTTTATTTTTTAAACAACTGATTTCTAACTAAATTGCACTATGATTAAAGAAGGTATAGTCTGTATGATATCTGATCTTTGAAATTTAGGACTTGTCTTGTGTCCACTTAGTTCATTTTTGTAC
The DNA here is from genome assembly GCF_023721935.1 of Panthera uncia. Lineage (NCBI taxonomy): Eukaryota > Metazoa > Chordata > Mammalia > Carnivora > Felidae > Panthera > Panthera uncia. The sequence goes on from NW_026057586.1 coordinate 78,729,159, forward strand.
CTCTTACATGTGTTCTTGGAAAGGGAATAGATTATTTCTGGAAAGTCAGCATATATACTCAAGTTTATATATTTTTGTCATTATTGGGGCTTTGGTTTTTTGGTTTTCTTAATAATTTGCTTATTTTATTACATACTGAGAAGAGTATGTTGAAATCTTTATTCATTGCAGATTTGTCAGTTTTTCCTTGTTCTACCAATTTTTTTTTTGTTTTTCATATTTTAAAATTCTGTGGCATACCATATGGTTGTGAATATTCACATTCAAGATTGTTTTAATTTATTGTTGAGTTCCCCTTTATTATAATGTAATAATGAACCCTACGTTTTAAAAACATTTTATTGTTTCAGTTATTGTTATTTCTATACCAGCTTTATTTTTATTTGGACTTACCCGGCATATCATTTTCTCCCTTTCATTTTCATTCTTGTGGTGTAGTTTTATTTTGTGTGGCTTTTATAAACAGTATGCAGATAGATTTACTTTATTTTTCAGCTACTCTGATGTATCTTTGTCTTTTTGGTAGGCAGAGAGTGAACAAATATTCCTATCTTTCCAAATTCAGGTTATACTAGCCTTTATTTTCACAACAATGCAGCCACATTTCCTCTTTAAAAAGTTTCTTTTAAAATGCCAAATGCTCTCTGGGCACCTGGGTGGCTCAGTAGGTTGATCCTTCCGACTCTTGATTTCGGCTCAGGTCGTAATTTCAAGGTTTTGGGATTGAGCTCCACACCAGTCTCTGCACTGTCAATATAGAGCCCAATGCGGGCTTGAACTCACAAACTGTGAGATCATGACCTGAGCTGAAACCAAGAGTTGGACGCCTAACCGACTGAGCCACCTAGGCACCCCAAAAATCAAGCCTGTTTAAGTGCTCTCCTTTTTTTGAGTCAGACGCTCAACTGAGTCAGCCAGGCACCTCAAAAATCAAGCCTGTTTAAGTGCTCTCCTTGTTTTCAGAGAAGTTCTTCCCTGATTATGCACCTTTCCAAAATAGCACCCCTCCATTATTTTCTTAGTACCTCATTTCTTTTGTAGCACAAAATTTATTTATTTGTAGATAATTTGGTGGTATTGCTACTATTTATACTGACCATTTTACTTACATGTTGGTTATTTGATATTAGTGAACAGGGGGGTAAGATGTGACAGTACCCCTGAAAGAGTAACTTGATCAAGAGAAGGTATCTAATGGCTTAGGAACCTGGGGCAAGTAAAGAGGAAGAAATACAGACTGTTCAAGAAGGGAAAGAGGATGAGTACAGGGGTACATTTACCGAGAAAAGGAGATATGTAGTCCTCTAGGACTCTGGGGAAGGGTGAGAGAAGTGTAACTTTGGACATGTTTAGGGTATAATAGAGATTAAATAAAGAATTGCTTGAATCAGACCTGATTTACTAAATAAAGAGTGGAAAAATAGATGGAGTTAGAAGGCTTAGAATTCTTGTTAGGTGGAGTGCCCTAAGAGAACAGGGTGAGGCTCCAATTTCAGTTTATGGCAAGTTAAGGTGTTTAGTAGGAGGTTAGAAATGATGCAGGGGCGGGTATAAGTTACACATTGTGCAATCACGCTGATAAGTACCTATATTCTATTGGGGTGAATGTAACATTGATTGAAGGTAGAATGTCATGAATGTGCTGTGAACACTATGTTAAGAAAGGGGGAATGAACTCTTATCCAGCTGTGCTCTAAACCATTGTGACTTTGGGCATAGTCTCCTCCCTGAATTTGAAAGACGTTGATCTTGATCACCTCTACAGTGCTGTTCAATTGGCACACAATGAGAGTCTATGAAATAGACGAAATTGAGTGAGTAATGGTTTAGGTTAAAAGTAGGTGATGGGTGAGAAGAAGCAGAAACAGGTATGGTGCTTAGAATAACCTAACTCTGTCATAACAGTATCTAACGTAACATATCTATAATTGTTTTGTAGAACCCCTTGTTTACAATGTTTATTCACATATCTGAACTCCTTCTACTTAAAAGTAAAAGTTGGTGGGGGTTGGCTTTTGTATCAGACTACCTGAATTTTACTTTTAGACAAATGTCTAGATAGAGAACTATGACGGTTGTTATGTATCTTCATTGTATCTAGAGATTTGACATAATCTTTCAGAGTATCCTTTGTAGACAAGAAATAGTGAGTGGGTGGCAGCACTCCAGTGAATTTGTAATTTGGGACTTACCTGATAAGATGACACAGGATTCTATTCTCATTGCAGTCTTTGTCACCATTTTTAGTGATGGCGTGGATAAAGGTATTGATGGCTCGCTGATCAAATAGCCAGGACATTAGATAACAGAATCAGAATCAAAGATGATCTCAGCAGGCTTCCACTAAGAGCCAAATATGAGGAGATGAAACGCCATGGATGCCTCTAGTGCATGCCTCTAGTTGGGCCAGCACGCACACTGCACAAGGACAGGAGGCACGGGCTTCCTTCAGATCTTACCTCCATTACTCTCTGTGTGACATATGGCCCCATATTCAAAAGCATAAAAGAATAAGAATTGTGAATTCTCTTTCTCCCTCAGTCATGCCGTGTCATTCCCCAAAGGCAATCAGGATTATTAGGGTTTTAAAGTGTATGCTTCCAGAGAAATTTTATGTCAGTGTAAGCAAATTGGGTGTGTGTATATTCCCCCAACCCGGTCCCGTTTTTATACAGATGGGACTATATTAGCCACAGTGTTTTTGTGCCTTGGTTTTCCCCTCATATTCATGACTTTATGTTGGAGGTTTCCACATATCAATGTGGTCATTTTCTTTTAAGTGGTTGCACAGTATTACTTTGTAGGGATGAATCATAGATCAGAGTTTAGCTAACCATTTCTTTGTTGATGGGCATTTTTGCTGTTTGCAGTATTTATTACAAGCAGTGCTGTAGTCAATAATTGTACAGTAGTTTTATCTATGGAATAAAGTCTTAGCAGTGGTATTGGTAGGTCAAAGGGGGATTCTACTTTCTAATGTCACTGTTGTCCTCCCTGCTCTCCTGTGTCATGTATTCTTTAGAAAAAAAAAAAAAACAAAAAACACAGAACTGTACAGCTGGAGAGGGTTGTAGGTACCATCAAGTTCTCAAAGTCTGTCCTTGGGCTGGGGGTAGCTACAGGCTATCTCAACATACTTGTCAAGGAAGAATATATACGCTTCACTTTGTGATAGAATGAAAATGTTACCATTTTTATTTCAATTTTCCCTTAAAGCATTATAATTTTATACCTAAGCAAAATTTATTGTTTTGAGTAGTACTCAAAATACAGTTTATAACATTTTAGGGAAATTTTGAGAAGAAGCACATCTTGGAGATGATTTTTTAAATGATAGTTGCCTGGCCTACAGTGACTTTGGTTCATCAGGCAAGTATTCTTACAAGCTGTCTTGAGAAATGGAGATATTATCACTGGCTTAGGGCCAAAGTTAACAACTTTGAAAGAATGTGCTACTGTAGTAATTTTGAAATTATTTTTCTCCAAGACACATCATTTTTATCAATTTTTAGCTAATTGTGTGGAAAATGGAGAAGTGGAATGCTTTAATAAAATTTTGTGATGAGAAGTAAATTGTAAAAATTAAGTGTAATATTACCAGCCCATTTAGAGACTTGTATTACCTTAGCAATTGTATATTGGGAATTTATATACAACTGTGTCCTTAATTGCTATTTTTAGATGAACAATTTTAACCATGTTCAATGTTGTAAGCTTGTAAAATTTGATGTTATTGTTATGCCATACCAAACATAAACAAAACTATTTTATCATTGTCCCTAGAATCCGTTAAAAGCCAGTTCAGAAGATAGAAAGATGTTAAGGTAGAAAAATGTTAAGATTCTTTTTCTGTCCTTAGGAGATTATAGTCAGCATAGGACACTTGATGCAAATGAAACAGGAGGCAATCTGCACAATAGCTTTCCAAATTTCATATTGTAGCGTAACTAGTGTCTTTACTTTGTCAACAGGTCATTGTTATGTTACTTGTTCAAATCAACTACAAGTATATGCTATTAATATCCACAGAGGCAGGCTTTGCTGGGTGATTGATAAAAGTAAAGCTGTATCCCGTTTGTAATTTCTGTGTCTAGCGCTCATTTCCCACCAAAATGGAGAGTTGAATTTCTCACTGTTTCTCTTATAGTGAGCATCTGTCCTGCGCGTTCACATTCTTTCTTCATGGAGAAAGTAATGTGTGCACAAGTGTGGAGATTGCCCAACACCAGCCAATTTATTTAATCAATGAGGAACATATACACATGGCTCAGTCTTCACCTGCACCATTTCAAGGTAAGTAAATGGTGATGTCCCTGTTGCCTACCTCTTCCCCACTCCGTGGATAGTCACCTTGCCCAGTAAGATTTGCAGATGGAGATGTTATCTTAAATGGACATTTTAAAACTAAGCGTAAGGGTCAACTTCTGAAGAAGAAAGGAAAGACTACCATTTCACATAAATAGCTTTCTAACTTTTTGCTGAAAGCTTATAGCTTATCACATTTACAACATGGTCTTAGGTGAAGTTGCATTAAGGAATAAAATGTAGAGCATTTCCTTCAGAACCAAAGGAGGTCAATAAGTATTTGAAAAATAGGACCCAATGAGTAACTGACAAATCATATCAATCAAAGGTTTTCATTGTTTTGTTTGTTCCATGGTTTCAGGCATGCAATGACCTACAGAAAATTACTGTTAAATTACTGTTTTTGAAATTTCATCCAGAATCAAATTTCTAGAGTCACAGTTTCTTCAATAATGTTAATAACTTTATTATTTTATTTTAATTAAAGACTGCATTGATGGTAGTTTTTTATTGTAATTTAACTTAACATTTATATTTTCATTAATTCTCAACCAGTCACCTCAATATCCCCAAAATAACTCCATGTCCATTTTTTCTAACCATGAATTCTAAATCTTTAATTTTGTTTTTGGAATTCAGAATTTTCTATGAATAGCATTATAAATGTTACAGTACTTAAATGTAATAATATTAGATTGAACCATCTGGAAGAATTTTTTTTTGGTTCAGTCTAATTTACTAGAGATGTCTGCTATGGTCTCAGTATATCCCACAATGTAATTTTTTAAAAACACTGATATTTTAAGGGATTTAAGTAAAATATTTTTATGGACTTATTAACAGCCTGTCATGAGTGTTTAGCCTCCATATTGTTTATGATTGCCTTTTGGTTTCCTACAAATGATTCTGATTTAATTTGATAAAAACATCTGTTCCTTGCCCTAAAGATAATTGAGACTTTTTTTTTTAAGGTAAAAAAAGAACATTGAATCCTCATTTGACCGTGTCCTAATTATTACCTTTCCCCCCCCTTACTTTGTAACACATTTTAAACTATATGCCTTATCATTATTTAATTGGGGATCTTTGCTATGTAAACTGCTACAAAATTCAAAGCCCAGTCCTCAAACTGTGCACTTAGGAGTTGTACAGTGTGTGCATATTGTGGATTACCAGAATTATTTAAATATTGTGTTTTCTTGACTGTAAAGGTGTTGAGGACCATCTAACATCATTCTAGACTTTATCACTGAAAATGGAAGTGTTTATTTATGATAATAACGGAAGGAATTCCTAGTCATGAGGGAAGGCAACTAACCTTCTAAGTTGGGAAAGATAATATTAGCATTATCAGGTCTCCATAGACCACCTATTTAAAGGCTTCCTCATTTGCTACTGACGTCCTGAATCGTAGAAGACTTTTGTGGGATGTTATCCTGCTTATTTCCCATGATCGGTATGGAGAAGTTACATTCTTAGGGCAGGTATTGGCCTATAGATAATTATAGTAAAAATAATTAACCATATTGGTGTGGGAATTTCCTAGAAGTATTAATACAGAAACATTGCCCCTGACTCACTGTGTTGGTTGGAATCAGTATTTTTATCCCATCTGGCTCAGTGAGGAACAGGAGAGAGGCAACAAGGAGTATGCGATGTCTACAGCTATCTCTGTCTTGAACGATGTCATATATCAACTAGCTGTTAAAAAAAATTAAAGCCATCCAAAGAAAGAACATCTCATTTTATGACTATGCTGAGATTTTTTTTTTTTTAGAAATTAGGGTTAAGAAAAAGTTTATCCCCAGAAAAGTGTTGTTTGGAAGGTTAGCCTCACCCCAAGGCCACAAACTGGCTGGGTTATATATTATATACAGCATCGTGTTAACTACATTTTTGTGTCTAGCTCAGTGAAAATAACATCAGGTCAAATACTGAAAGAGAAAGATAGAGGGATTTTGAGTCCTTTACTTGGAGTATAATAAATTTTATTTGGAGTTGTTTCATCAACAGACCTTCAAAACAGCCGTAACTGAAATTATAACGTAAGGATTATGTTTCAGACTTGGTACATTAAGACTTTTTGCTATACAGGTTTTCTTTATATCTTATTTTTAAAATTACTACAGACATTCAGGAAGTCTCAGAAACCCTGGGAAGAGTATTCAAGTTCTAGGCAGGTTTTGGGGGTGTGTGGATTAAACGGCTTTCTTTTGTTATAAAAGATTCAGTGTTTGCATTGTATAGGCTATTATCAAACAGTTGTGTATACGCTTTAATATACAGATAGTTTATATTTTGTGTGTTGATACAGCTGTCTCATAATATTTTTACCTTCCCCGTTTGATTTCCTTAAAAAATTGACGTGAGTTGAGAGGTGTATAAGTAATAGGTACTAAAATGAGAAACTGTAAAAAATCAGACTTTAAAAGGAGTCAGGAAATAAAGAGCCGTATCCAGTAAGCGATGGTATGCTTCAACCTAAATTACCACATATGCAGCATTACGCTTCAGTAGAAATTATCAAGTTGATCTTTAACATCTGTTTCTCCTCCCTGCCTTAGTACTGGTAAGTCCTTATGGCTTAAATGGCACGCTGACAGGCCAAGCATACAAGATGTCAGACCCCGCCACCCGTAAGTTGATTGAGGAATGGCAGTATTTCTACCCAATGGTGCTGAAAAAGAAAGAGGAGTTGAAAGAAGAAGAGGAGTTGGGATATGATGATGATTTCCCTGTGGCAGTCGAAGTAATTGTTGGTAAGAGAAAATATTTTGCCTGAAGAACTTTATTCTATCTTCTTCATCTTTCTTAATTTAAAAAGATAATCATTGAGATTCATCAAAAATAAGCTCCATAATTCTCCCATCTTTTTTTTATTCTCTTGACACCGTGGTATATGCTGAGTAGTTATCTTGCCTGAAGCACCGAGGTCCCTGTATTCCAAATGCTATTATCATAATGTTGGAGCACATGTTTAAACAGCTATTAACTTAGGAAGGAATGGAGCACATCACTTCTGGCAGGACCTCACGAGCGTCTCGTGTTCATCCTTGAGCTTTGCCTCTGACCGCTAGAATAATCAAGTCGGCAGCCTGCTGTGAGCGGTTTCTCAGGCCCGGTTCCCTCCTTGCTCTCTTTCCTCACAGGTGGCGTTCGGATGGTTTATCCTTCAGCATTTGTTTTAATCTCTCAGAATGACATACCGGTTCCTCAGAGCATTGCCGGTGCTGGAGGCCATATTTCCGTCGGGCAGCAGGGACTGGGGAGTGTGAAGGACCCAAGTAACTGTGGAATGCCTCTCACCCCTCCCACCTCTCCAGAACAGGCTGTAATGGGTGAGTACAATCCAGGCATGTCCTAGGTGGAGGAGGTCACAGAAAAGTACGTGGTTCCCTTGCCGTGGGACGGATGAGCAAACTCACGGTGAGACATGCCTTGTGGAGGAGGTGGAAGGAACACGACAGGGGGATTTTGCAAAATGGAGGAAGAAAATTTTCAGCAAACACAATTCCGGTGCTTCAAAATTTTAATTGTGCTGTGTTAGTCTCCACTCCATTCGGACAGTGTGGTTGCTTCTCTTAAGTTCGGTACACACTTCTATTCCTTTACACAAAATTAGGGCACAAGATGGAGGCTGCTCTTTTTTTCCTTAAACGGTGGAAAACACTAAATCAGAATGGCTGAAGCGTGTGCCCAGTTCACCATTGCCAGCCAAGGACAAGTCTAGGATGATTCTTTCCTTATTATATTATAAAGTTAGACTGGCATCTAGGAACTCCGAATCAAATAATTTGTTCTGTCAGTAATCTATCCACATTAGTGACAAGTATTAATTACATGTGAAAAATTTAAAAATGTCCTTAATGGAAAAATTCAGAAATTGTTTACATTGGGGGCATTTTGCCTTCCTTGTTGAGTGGTATATTTTCTGTGTTAACTTTTTGGTTGTTGTAGTTGACTTCATTTTAATTGGAAATCTAGTCAGTAAGGAAAGGATACTCATCAGACTTGAACTGAAGTGAGATCATTTATAGGCTTTTTTAATGCGGGCCACGTTAGCAAAAGCATCAGAGTAAATAAAGTCCTGGGTGGTGAACTGAAAACAGGCTAGCAAGCATGATACATACTTCCGTGGTTATTTTCACGAGATGAGATAAGACAGTATTTCAGAATCTCTAGCATGCTGCTTGGCGTGTGGAGGGTATTCAGTAAATGTTCATGGCTAAGCAATATATTGGGGACAGGGATAGGTACTGTGATTGAATGCACCTAATTTAAAAACCTGGCTGTGTAGCTTTTACTAGGTGAGTTGGCTGTGTTCACTTCTCATGCTTGTCTTGGACCTCCGTCTCCTTCTCTGTTAAGTACCGTGTACTTTACAGAGCTGTCACACATGCTAGGTGACGGGCTCGCCAGAGCTCTGTAAGCAGCGGAGCAGTATGTAGATGGTGGCGTAAGTGGTTTTAAGCGGTACTCAAAACACCAGCTCCAGCACACGTGATTGTGGTATCTAGAAGGAATTATTCGGAAACTGTGTGGAAGGCATACAAGTGGGCAACACGCAGCCTCCTTTGGGAGCAACGCACTTGCTAACACCGTGAAAAAAGGACATCCGACTCTAATTTGGTGCAGCAGAGAATTTGGATGACCCGTTGTGAAAGGATTTGCTCAGTGTTTATTCAAAAAGAAAAAAGAGAAAAACGCTTTGACAGTTTTGTTTAATAATCATCATAGAAAAGATCTATTAATGTAAAGACTAGAATTATCGGTATTTTGAAAGGTTGGTTAATTACATTTCCTCTTGAGGCTTGGATTTTAAGCACTTGGGCTACATAAGTTGTCATCAGTTTTTGTTTATTTATCTGGTTGTTTTTCTTTTTCCTGGTACTTAGTGAAATTTATATTTAATGTAAAATCGAAAGCCTCCCGTATGCATGATGTCCTGGCATCCTGTCAGTTCAGAACTCTGAATTTCACAATTCAGAAACACCAGGTTTTGTTTATGGTGGTTTTCAGTAGGGACTTCCTCACTGTAGATCTTCAAAATACTTTCCCTGGACTCTGTGTGGGTATCATTGTGCTAAGCCCTGGGTAAATAAGTCCCCTGATGCCTGTGCTCGCTCTCTCTCTCTCTCTCTCTAACTAACTAAAAGCAACTGGAATCTTTGTAAGATGAATTTGTCTAAATTTTCATATGTGATAATAATTATGATACGTTGAAGTATAGCTTAGGACTCCTAATGTTTCATCAGAGTCTTGCTCAGCCTTGTCATTTGTGTAATGACTAACATTGCACATTGACGTTTTCCTAGATACAGGACAAAATGGGTTCCCTTTTCCCCTAAGATGGCCAAGAATCTCCTAGATTAGCAGGGGAAGGAGGGCCAGCTGGTTTTGGTGAAATCATTCATGCCACACGTGGATAGGTACATCAGCTTGCACCTTCTGTTTATAGAGATAATTTTGAGAAACAATATTCAACATGTATTTGACAGCATGGAGTACAAGTCTTATTTAATTCCCTTTGAGATATCATCCACCTTTTAGTTCAGTCATTAAAAGCTACTGAAAAGCATGAACTCAGTTTTAATCAAGAAAGACTGTGCCTTATTTTCCCCACCCGTCTCTTTCTTTGTTCATAAATTATCCCTTATGGTGCCATGGACATATGATCTCTTTAGCTAAATTGAAAGCTGTTTGGGGGACAAAGGGCTGTGTTTTCTATTTCTGTTTATTTCTCCACTTTTCCTAGTTTTATAATAAGCATTTGAAAATCCATTATAAAATTGAAATGAATTACTTTGTATCACAAACCAAGTAAAGATGAAAGATGGTAATGAAAGACCAAATTTCTTGTCTCCTTTAACTTAACTCATTTATAATATAATAATACTTTTATAGGGAACAAGCAAGCAGTCTTCAGTTCCTTAGAATCGTAAGAATTTTGACACTGGTTTTTGTTTTTTGTTTTTTAAAGATAGAGCTAAGCCTAACCATTCAACTTATATAACAGTAGTGTTCCATTGTTATCAGGACTATTAATTTGTGGTATTAGGATGTTTGTTTATCTTTCAGATGAGGGTAGAGATTTCTAGGGTGCTTAAAATTGATTATTTCGGTCAAGATGTTTTTTTGATCATAGTTCGGTTGAGAATAAAACCCAGGATTTATTTATGAAGTCAAAGAGATGAAAGTAATTGAATCAGAATCTAATACTGAAAATCAACTTCAGTATTTGTCTTGTATGAGATAGAAGTAGTAAAATACTCATAACCAATAATCAGTATTACCAGCAATCATAATCAACATAATAGAAAGAAATGGATTACATACCAACTATAGTTGGGAAAACTCAGTGGAGTTATTAGAGAGAAACTAGTGAATAATCCTCTGATACAGAATGTCGAGACAACCTCTTTCAGTGTTTTAGCACTAAGCTTTCATAAATAGTGTCAGGCATAAGGACAGACAGTTCCACACACAAATTTGAAATCTGACCTTGTTAAAAGCGTTGTGCCATTAGGTTCTTTTCTCCTACCCAGGGCACTGGGTGCAGTTGCACAGCCGTTAAGCTAAATGAGCACAAAGCTCCCTCTACTGTTTTGTTCTTCCTTGAAACTTATTTATTGTATTGGGGATTTAAGAATTTAAAACAATCTATTCATGTTTACATTTTTAATGTTACTGTGTGAACCCTTACAAGTAAGTTGTCTCCGATATCTGTAGAGTAGGAATGCCTCTGTGTGGGCACGCCCTTGGGGTGCGTGAGTGTTGATGTGTTTAACTATTTTAGGGAGAACACAGAGAAGCATACAAAGTGGCGGTCTACAAATTATGCTCATAGTTACAGATAGTGCTGTTGCCAGGGGGGTGGGAACAAAGCTACATGAATAATACGAGTTTCAACAATCAAAATATTTCTGTTAAGCTGCGGTCTATGTACAAGGAGACCTTTTCAGATAATTTTCACATTACAGATTGTCTTTCTTTTTCAGGGGAGAGTGGAGGTACGCAGAGTGCGGTCAGTCACCTAGGTTCCCAAGACGGGGGGATGATAACTATGCACAGTCCAAAGAGATCGGGGAAGATTCCTCCAAAACTCCACAATCACATGGTCCATCGAGTCTGGAAGGAATGCATCCTCAACAGAACCCAGTCCAAGTATGACTTCTGCGTTCTGTCTGGGTCATGCTTCAGTAGCCATCTCTTTGATTACTACATGAAGAGTGTCAATCACATTGTGCCACTGGGTGACCAAACCTGAGGGGTCATTGGATTCGTAGTTCATTTTTTTTTTTTTTTTAACTTAATAGCACAAAATTCAAAGCAAGGATGTTAAAGATGTTTACTTTACTGAATTTGATTATTTAGGAAATTTTGAAGTTCTGGTCATCTCAAGATTGGCACAGTATTCATCTGGCATTTTTTTAGCACAGATGGTTTAGGACAGTAGTCAGTGGGTGTGGTTTTCCTTCGGATACCAATTTATGAATGTTTTCTATTTACAAAGGGAAATGACCTTTGTCGCATTTTCTGTGACATTGGCCTTCTGTTTTAAATGACAATACAGTTCTGAACTGAACTGATGACAGAGGGGTGTTTACCAGCAGCTGTGCTTCTGTTGGTTGATTTGGGGAAGCCATATTCTTTTCTTCCCCTACCAGACTTTGCTTCCTTCCTTTCCTCCCCTACCACCTATCCTCCTGCTCTCCCTCCCTACCTTCCTTAACATTATTGTGGAAAAGAGGAAGAATTGATTCTCAGAAGAGACTGCTGATGATTATTTTAGTTGCATGAATGAAAGCAAATAGTAGTCGATAAATACTATTCTACTTATCCAAATTTACGTAAACAGATTCAGCATATTTTCACATCTCTTTTGATAGAACTGAGATGTCCCCTTTTTTGCCTGAGGAAAGTAAACAAATGAGTCTTCATTCTCTAGAACAGAATAAATATGGATGCTCTTGCCAATAACTGCTAAGAACTCCACTCCTTTTAGAAATTAATTAAGTGTTCTTCAGTGACTACTTAGAGTTCTGTATACAGATTTAAAACCTGTCATTTGGATCGAGCTTTTAGGAAATTCATACTATATATTTATTCCTCAGTGAATTGGTCCTGGAGTAGGCTGCTGATGAAGATATAGTACATAAAATCTAGAATAATTGCAGCGGGAGATTATATATCATGTTATAGAATTAAAAAGGTATCTTTAGTCACTAAAAAATGATCCTTTTCTTTAGAATAATTGGTACAGGTGTTTTCACCTCTATCTACAATGCCTAGATGATTTCCAAGTTAACATTTTCTTTTTCTTTTCCTGTCATTTACTGTCTTTGATTTTTGTCACCACTAACCTATCACCTTCGCCAACTCTGACAGCCCTTTGTGGCAGCAGCACAGAGCAGGGAAGTGACACTCAGAAAGGCAGGGGAGGGTAGAGAGCAAGAGAAGTCCCTCCAGAGCCGTCATTGAAGCACTTTGCAATATCAGCTGTGGCAGAATCAGCAATACAAAAATACTGCCCGGTGTTTTCTTGTCACTGTGTAATAACAGACACTGCTTTTTGCTCCCAATTACCAGTGACATGTAAGAGGTAATTTTTTTCTTGTCTTGAATTCGCATTACAAGTGTACAGTGCTGCCCTTAAATGCTAGTAAATACAGGAGTTTTAAGAATGATTTAAATAGTCTGTCCCAGGGCATATAATTCACAGATGCTGCGAAAAGATAATTTTAAAAATTTCGGTTATTTCTACAAAATTTAGGTGGCTTTTTAAAGCAACGGCCCATAGTGCCAGGTAGTGTTTTAATTGCTCTGTGTGTCACCCATGTTCAAATGTACTTTATTCTTAAACAGAAGTATTTTGGATCCTGCTTCTTCTAGTGCAAAGAACAAGTTGGTCCCCCCCCCACACACACACACACATCCTAGCCTTGGGTCGCTTTGAGCCATCTCTCAGCTAGCTAACATTACTATGTGTAATATATTTGGGTCTTTTAAACATTTTTCTCCCAGAGCTATGAATATTATCTCATGTTGACACAACTCACCTTTTTAACCTTATGTAGGAGGAGCCAGATGTCGACTCCAACTCTTGAAGAAGAGCCTGCTAATAATCCTGCTACTTGGGATTTTGTGGATCCAACCCAAAGAGTCAGCTGTTCTTGCTCTAGGTAGGTGGTGGACGAGGCAGAACGGGGGTCGGATCGGATGGTGGCACCTTTTGTTGGCTGTGTCTCCCGGACTCTCAGACCGCTTCTTCCCCATCATTTCGTTTTGCCTTTTCTGTTCAGCCTTCTTCCTCCTCCAGTAGAAAAGAAAAAGATAAGTCTTTTCTTCTATGCAGATGGTACGGTTTTTTGGTCAGGCCTCAAAAAGAGCTTTGTTAGATGACGGGCCCTGTGATCCAATTTTTCCCACAAGTTTCTTCACAGTAGCTACCTCAAAACCAAAGGCCTCAGTTTGATAAGACAGTCTCTTCCCCTTTAAGTGAGTTTACTTCATAATTCTTAATTTTAAAGTAGAGATAAATATTAAATAAGTTGGCTAGAACTCATAGGATTTGGATTAAACAGGCCTTCCATAGATAATTTGTTTTGTTGTTGGTACTGGTGTGTTTTGATGCTTGAGGCAGGTATTTGGTAACAACATCTGCCAATGGCTAAAATTCTTGTTCATTCATTTAGATATTTGAATAGAACCTTGAGTTGATCTCTGTAGAAAATTTTTGCTCTCATGGGTATCACCTTGACTTATCACTCCTTGTGGTAGTGGAGTCCTGTTGTCCTGGGCACTCATGAGGGTTCTTAGGTTTCTTTTCTTTTCTCTTCTTTTCTTTTCTTTCTTAATTTATTTCGAGAGAGAAAGAATGAGAGCGTGCAAGTGGCCAAGGGCGGGGGGGAGAGAAAGAGAGAGAGAGAGAGAGAGAGGATATGAATCTTAAGCAGGCTCCATACTCAGCACTGAGCCCAACGCAGGGCTCAATCCCACAACCCTGGGATCATGACCTGAGCCAAAATTAAGAGCTGGTTGCTTAACCGACTGAGGCACCTGGCACCCCAAGGTTCTTGGATTTCTTAAGTGTGTGTCAGCCTTACCCCCAGCTCAGCTGACTGTTGAACATGTGATGGTGATTATTCACTTAATGAGCAACTAGAAGTAGCTTTGCTTCCAAACTGTGTATTTTCACATGGGATACTGCTCAGCACTTAGAAAAAGTTCAGTGAAGATCATGCATATTAAGAAAAAGGCCATTCATTTCCCTAGTTTTGATAGGGGTTCTTAATGTGGCATAAATAAGTTGGCTTCCGAGTAAGGAGGCAGTCAAATGACCCCTGAGAATATATGCAAACTGTGTGTGTGTGTGTGTGTACGCATGCACATGCGCATGTGTATACACACTTAAACAACAGTTTTGACACCACCTTCCTGTCCTCCCCTGCCCTTATTGTTGATTCTCTTTGTCAAGCTCTGCCTTACTAGTCAGCCTTTTTTTTTTTTTTTTCCTTTGAGAAACATTGTAAGTATCAGCCTAATAAAACTCACTATTGATTTTTTCAAAGAGGATGTTTTTGAAGAAGTTGCTCCTCTCTGAGCATGTGAGAATCTCTCTCTGATCTCAGGGTAGGTATAGTATGTCAGCTGAATCTGTTTTACTTCTGTTTCTTGGCCATTGTAAATTGTGTGACAAAAAGCATTTTCCTATTAACATGGATTTCTAAGCAGCCTACAGCCAAGTTGTAGGCCACCTTTAGAAAGCACCTGGGATAACAACGTTAGTGTATTTAACTTTGCTTGTGCCTTCGTCTTGTTTTTGGTCTTAATCTAGATTTTTCACCTTTTTACTGATTTCTGTGACATTTTTATTTGGCACCTCAAGTTCTTTTTACCTGAAGTGTAAATAAATAACACGTTTTCTTTTGTCCCTGAAGTTAATCCTTTTTCTTCTTCACCAGATCCTTACCTTCAGGTCTGTTTTGTAGCTTTGCATTTGGTTCTGTTGAGTCCCAAATACTTATCTCTAGACGTGACTTCCCATATATGCTTTAGTCTTATATTTACGGGGGTACCTTTGAGAAATACCCTTGATATTGACAAGTCTCTTTTCTCACAGATCAGGCACATTTTTTTAAGTCACCATTTTCCCTTCTCAGCCTAGAGACATTATCATTTATATATTTTTCTTCCATTTTATAGATGATTTTTATCCTTGTATTTCACAATGACTTCCTTTGAAATATCTATGATAGTAATTCTATTTTCCCCATTCTTTTAGCCACTGTGTGTGTTTCTACAATGTTTGGCCCTGCTTCTGGTTTCTTCCCACCAATGGACCACCCATATAGTTAGCTTTCTGAGCCTGATCTGCCTGCCTGCTCCATGGAGGCCTTTTACCTGTTCAGAGATTTGCAGTGATAGTCTGTTACTTACTGATGTGTCCCTAATTGTAACCATTTCACAATGTAGCTGAGTCGTTAAGTACAATTGAAAAAAAGATGACTTTATATGAGATTATCTAGTTTGCAAAAAGTCCTTACTTTGAAGAGGCTATCATAAAATATCTATCAAAGGATTGGTGTGGTTAAATGCTCTGAGAAAGTCCAAATGAAAAAGTTTTATGTAAAAGACTTTTAGAGCTTAGGTTTTAAAATAAGCACCCCTAGAAGATTTGATTGAGATATTTTTCAGATGAGACATTCACCTCTTACTGTGGTATGGTGCCCTGCAGATTTAAAGCACAATTTTTACCTTATTGACAATAGCCTTATGCTTAAACAACCTTCTTCAAAGTCAGAATTTTTTTTTTTTTTGAGTAGCAAGGACTTTAGCAAGAGTCTTTTTGGATTATCTACTGCAGGATTACCAAACCCATTATGGAATGGTCCACTCCTCACACTGTTTAATGGCCTTATGGGGCAGGGTGGCCATCCTGCTGTCCCACTAAACCATCCCATTATGCCACACAAATCCGTTTTACTGCCCACTAGGGCATCATTTAGTGCAATGCAACAGTAATTTAATGCCACCCTAGCGGCCTCAGAGAGTTACTGCTACACCGGCAGGAGAGCTTACATGTTTCCCTGGGTTGATTTATATATTGGGAGGAACTGGCTGACCTGCTATATAACTTTGTTGCACAGATTAAACCTTGGCGTCGTCTCGTGGGCCCTTACTGAGCAATAGCTCACACCTGTGCTTACCAAGAAGTGTGTTAGGGTATGAGCAGACTTGCCATCCGGCTCAGCACAGGTGCATTTGTGTACATGTGTGCTTTTAGTAGTCACTCCCCCTCTTTTTACTTCTAAGTTTGTGAGTCTGTAAGATCCAAAGTTGTCTTTCCTTCCTTCTTTTTTCCGATAATAGTGGCATATAAGGCTTGTAGTCCGCTTATTCTATTAAATATTTGTAGGATCGACCCTTGGTTTCACACTTCGGGGGAAAATCGCATAATTATTTTGTTCCCGATTGACAAGACTACAAGCTGTTATAAACCATTCTATATTGGACTTAGTAGAGTGTTGTAAGATAGAAATTGGAAGCTTTTTTTTCTCTCTTTCTTGGCAAATGATCTCATTACTCTTGGTTTTAACATGCAGTGTGAACACGTTATCTGAGTCCCTTACCAAACTTGAAAGATTTGGGGATTTTGCAAATCTGTCTTTTGGTACGCGCTAGCGACGTTAAGTCCATCTCTTACCGGCTGGATTGTGTGCGATTGGTTCACTACTCTCTGTCAGAGTGTGTCGCAGTTTTTGTCATTATAAAAATAATGAACCTGGAGACCTTTTCCGTGTGTTAGTGCAGCCAGTGTGTGCTTAGAAGGTACAGCCTTCTGAGAGGCATCTCTTTTGTAACGTCATAATGGTGCGGGGATGTCAGACTTCCAGAAGAGTGCGCTTGTTCTCAGGTGTGTGTTTCTTAGCCTGATTTTAATTCTCATTTCAGGCATAAGCTTCTAAAACGTTGTGCGGTGGGACCCAGTCGACCTCCCGCAGCGTCTCAGCCAGGGTTCGGTGCAGGACCGTCATCATCTTCATCTCTGCCACCTCCTGCTTCCAAGCACAAAACGACAGAAAGACCAGAAAAGGGAGACAAGCTGCAGAAGAGACCCTTGATACCGTTTCACCACAGGCCGTCTGTGGCTGACGAGTTCTGTGTGGAGCAAGATACACCAGGACAGAAGCTAGGGTTGGCAGGGATCGACTCCTCCCTAGAGGTGTCTAGCAGTAGGAAGTATGATAAACAAATGGCCGTGCCTTCCAGAAATACAAGCAAGCAAATGAATCTGAATCCTATGGATTCACCTCATTCCCCTATTTCCCCTCTGCCGCCAACACTCAGCCCTCAGCCACGAGGTCAGGAAACGGAGAGTTTGGACCCGCCATCTGTCCCTGTGAACCCAGCCCTCTATGGAAATGGGCTGGAACTCCAGCAGTTGTCAACTCTGGATGACAGAACTGTCCTCGTAGGCCAAAGACTGCCTCTGATGGCAGAGGTCAGCGAGACAGCCTTATATTGTGGGATTAGGCCCTCGAACCCGGAGTCGTCAGACAAGTCGTGGAACAGCTACCGTCTCCCGCCCGTTGACGATGCTGAGTTCCGGCCTCCAGAGCTCCAGGGCGAGAGGTGTGATGCCAAAATGGAGGTAAACTCAGAGAGCACCGCGCTGCAAAGGTGAGGAGACTCTGTCCCACCCACCCGATCGCCCGCCGACCGAGGCATAGGGTCTCGAGGATCAGGGCTACCCTCCTCATGTCTCCATTCTGTCCCTCCAGAGCCAAATGAAGGAGGCTTTTCTTCACCATTCGAGACTCTGCATTTGGAAAGTGTTTCAAAGTCAAGTGCTTTGTCCTTCTTGAGTTTTCGCACGCATGCACACACGTGTCGTTGTTTAAACATGTTGGCATATAAAGGTCTCATTATGGCATTTAGTACATTCGTACGGATGTATTTTTGGCCTGCTGTTCGTTAGTCAAAGAATGTAGCTTGATGAGACTTTCCGTATTGTGGTCAGTGCCACCTTTATATGCTGACACTTTTAAGCAGGGCTTCGGGTGCATTCAAGTGTGTATCCTGCCTCCAGTAATAATACTATTTATAGTGCTTTTGAGCTGCCCCGTTATTCTTCACAGTTTACACAGACCATCTCAGGTACTCTTCACCACCACCATATTACTACTTTATTTCATAGCTGAGAAAGAAGCGAGGGTCATGCAGTTAGTCACTGACGTAGACTGAACTTGAACCTAGACAGTCTGTTCTTAAAGCCCATCTGTGCTCTTAACCGGAATCCGTGGAATCAGAGACAAAAGCATCTACTCCTCACAAAGACCTACTAAATTTTATTTGTGAACGTACTCTCTAAAAGAACTTCTTTATAGAGATAAATTTTCTAAGTTTCATTTAAGCTTTGCAAATGCTTTAAATCATAAATGCTGCTTTTTTTTTTTTAAACATCAATCTTTTTACTTTAGCTTGCTTAAATCATTGTTTGTTTTCCCTTTTAGACTCTTAGCACAACCTAACAAACGGTTTAAAATCTGGCAAGAAAAGCAGCCCCAGATGCAGCCACTCCACTTCCTTGACCCGTTGCCTCTGTCTCAGCAACCTGGAGACAGTTTGGGAGAAGTCAATGATCCGTACACCTTTGAGGATGGCGACATAAAATACATCTTTACGGCAAACAAGAAATGCAAACAAGGGGCAGAGAAAGATTCCCTGAAAAAGAATAAGGTACCATTTAACATAGACGGTGTCCAGCATGGTGTGGGTTTTGATCTCTGTCAGTACAACGTGTGTGGGAAAACTTCTGAGGCAGAATGTTTGAGATAGTCTTGCCTGATTGCTCTGTCCCCACATTCATGCTCTTGGTACTATTGTATTGAACAGCGTATTGTTCCTTTTTATGTCATGGCTCACCTTTGTTTAAGAGTCCGCTGAGCATAAATGAAGCCTCATATTTTCCAGGCTGTAGCTTGTACAGTGCATGCTTCCTCTCATACGCTAATTCTGGTTGGCCTATGCTCCCTGCTCCCTTCTTTTTAATTATTATTCCAAAACACCCAAAATGTGAAGAAGAAATAGGCTGATGCCAGTGTCTATTGTTTATTGAGTGCTTGGTATGTCTGCCATACCAAGTGCTTTATATATGTGTCTGAATGAATACCAACACTACCTCCTGGCTTATGTCGGTGTTACTTTTACTGGTTTCATTGTCATAAAAACGAGTACTGGGGGTGTGTGCTGTCTTTAGCCTTAAATTTTATAGCATTCCAAAATACTGGGCCATTTGAAGAGGTATTCTTGAGAGTAGAGGAAGTAGGACAATTAAGAAGCCAGTACCATTCCGGAAAATGCTTCCAGGATTCCTTTACAGAGATCTGTCTGGGTCCAGAAAGCTCGAACCGCAGTTCAGCATCTAAAATGTTATTAAAGGCAGCTTTTAACACCACGGCAGGACTGTAGTCAAATGCCACCAGTACTGATTAGCCATGAAACCCAGATTGACTCAGAATGTGCCATAGGATTGGAGGGAAAGTGTGGGAGTTTGGGGTTCTGTTTAAATTCAGGGAAAAGGACCGATCTTTTATTTCCCTTGGTTGCATAGACCATGGTTTATCATACTTGTGCTCATAACAAGTTCCATTCTCCCCTCTAATTCTTTGTGTTCTCCCTCATATTGCACACTTTGGGTTGGTGTTCATGTGTTTTGTTTGGCTGAATTTATTATACAGTCAGAGGATGGATTTGGTACCAAGGATGTCACTACACCAGGTCATTCCACGCCGGTGCCTGATGGGAAAAATGCCATGTCTATTTTCAGTTCTGCTACTAAAACAGGTGTGTACAATGACTATTTGCCTCACTTGGATTGTTGCTAAAGTAAAATGCAAGGGAGATGCTTCTCAATTTAGAATTACATTTTCACTGTAATACCAATAATTTGATCTCATCTTGAATTTTTCATTGTTTGTTTTTCAGTTATTTTCAAAACTGATAAACATATTTGGAAATAATTGTCTCTAAATTTAACTGAAAACCTAGGGAAAAAATTCACAGGCAGGTCTGCTCATTGAGACCCATGTCCTCTCCTCGGTCCTCTCTCGGTGAAGTTGTTCATTCTGGGTCTTCGCCTCCTTCCCTGCAGATGTCCGGCAGGACAGTGCTGCTGGCAGAGCCGGCTCCAGTAG
Organism: Panthera uncia; assembly: GCF_023721935.1. Classification (NCBI taxonomy): domain Eukaryota; kingdom Metazoa; phylum Chordata; class Mammalia; order Carnivora; family Felidae; genus Panthera; species Panthera uncia. Next base: position 78,749,663 of record NW_026057586.1, read on the forward strand.
CCTTACCCAGGTGACAGATCTGGCACCTTCCCTGCACGACCTAGACAACATCTTTGATAATTCCGATGACGACGAACTTGGGGTGAGTCTGCCGTGGCTCCACAAGCAGAAACTTCCCGAAATGGGAGGATGTGTGTCACTGTTGGAGTTCCTCCTTACTGTTTGGTCTGCTGAATTTGGGGGCCCTGTTTCAGGTTCAGAATCCTCTTCAAAAACGTTGGTATACCTTGAAAGGATTCTAAAAGTGGCTCGTGTCGTCTCTAACGCGCCTTGGGTTCTGTTTGTTGATGGTTGGTTTTTTTGTTTTTTTATTATTAGTGTTATTCCTGTTGTAAATATTAAAATCTTTCACATTCAGTATATGTGCTGCCGAAGCGAGCCCAAAAATCTTCACATTTAGTTTAAAAACATTTTTTTTAAAGACTGAGCGCTTTTTTTTTCTTTTAGGTTTTATTTATTTATTTTGAGAGAAACAGAAAGCGAGTGGGAGAGGGGCAGAGAGGGAGAGAATCCCCAGCAGGCTCTGTGCTGTCAGCATGGAACCCAACATGGGGCTCGAACTCACAAACCACGAGATCGTAACCTGAGCCGAAACCAAGAAGTCGATGCTTAGCTGACTGAGCCACCCGGCTGCTCCTTTCACAGTTAATTTTTAAATCCTTCTAACTATCATGAGACTAGTAGAAGTGTATTATGTAGACCCTTTAGCTCAGATTTTAAAGATAATGCCCATAACATTTTATTCATCTCATCAGCCAGAAAGTAGTCTACATTTTGAGAGATAGACAAGTACGATGCATAGTTTTTAAGGTTATGACACCGTAGTGGGGAAGTAGGCTTTACGTACAAAGAAGTTAAATAATACCAGGTATGATGTGGTTAAAGTGACAGATAAAATTTAAAATTCTTGGGTGAACAGCTGAACTGAGTCAGGAGATTTGTGTCCTCATCCTCCTAACCATCTCTGTACTTTTGGGCAAATGGAAGTACCTATAATTTCTGGGGGGCCTAGAAATGAGTAAGATAGGCCCTCTCTTCAGAGAAGTAAGTTTATTTTTCTATCACTTATGTACTTACCTTCCTTCCCTTCTGCCCTTTTCCCATATATTTGTTAATCACTTGATGATCAGTTCCGTTGTGACATGTACATGAGGTTACAAATATTACCACCCTTATACTTGAGATACTCACAGACCTCAGGAGAAATAGCTTGTAAATAAATGTAAAAATATACTTCAAAAATACACACACACACACACACACACACACACACGTGCGCATACTTATTACTGACAGTGTAGTAATTGACTTGCATCTAAAGATGCTGGGTGTTCAAGTTCGAAGTGACAGGCAAACAGTGTTTAAGTTAAGGCTTAAACTTTAAGTAGGAATCAGAATTCTAAAGCCTGTTCTCACTGTAAAATAAAATGTATCTGATTAACCGATATTATACACTATTAGTAATGTAAGTACTTAGAAGATGATATCATAATGGCCTCCAAGAATGGATTTGACTTGAGATGTGGAAAGACAGGGTTATTGAGATAGAGGGGAGAGACATCAGTTTGAGCCTGGAATGAGCCTTGATTAAGCAACAAGAACGAACTAGCTTGGGGTTGGGGGGATAAAGAACAGACCATTGGTCTGCTCTCTGACTGGTGGGTAAAGATTGACAAGGTTAAGAGGTTTTTGACCATCCTTATGGCTTTGGACTTTGAACTCGGCCTGTAATATGTTCCTCTGTGAAGGCTGCTGAGTGTGGACCTGAGCTGGCTTCCATCAGTCTCTTACACAGAAAGCAGGGGTACTATTGGGTAACTTTCATTGGATTAAAACACAAGGACCTAAATTCAGGCAGTGGCTGCACGAAGGAAAAGGACATGGCGAGGAGAAAAACATTAGTACAAGAAATGACATGTTTCCTTGTGGTAGATCTGGGCATCGGAGAGCCATTTGGAATGTGACTGTCGCCCTAAAGCCGGGTATTGTCTGGGATTGGTTTTGATGATCCTTAGGGTTTGGTTAGATGCTTCGGTAGTGATGGTGGGGAGGAAATATGAAAAGGAATTAAAGAGAAGTAGAAAGAAGTAAGAAAAGGGAAAAAGCAAGCGTTACAGAGCAGCTGGGGGCTGTTCACCACCACCATCCCTAGTGATTACTGTTGGTGTCCGAGCCCCTGCACTTACTCTCTGTATAAATCATGTATTACTGTTGGACTAAGTGAAGATACATTTACTTTTTTTTTTTTTTAATATAGTTTTAGGAACGTTAATGTGTGATGGAGGGTTGGACATTTTTAATCTAATTTTCATTTCTCCGAAATGTTTGTTTACTCTGATTTCTAGCCTGGCATTTCATCAAGAGAATCATTCACCTTAGAACCGTTTTTGCTAATTTGTCTTACTGATAACTGGCATTATGTGGCTGTTGTCCACGTTTCATCTCAGATGTCTTTGAATTTAATTTCACATTTCAACTCTATGTCATTGAATAAATACACATAAAGGCTTTCTGTTTGTGAGAATCTTTTTTCTTTTGGTCACCAATTCATTTGAGTTCTTAAAGATAATCTTGCCTGTTAAAAGACTTAATTTATTTTGAATAACAAAGAAAATTCCTCTGCATATTTCAGTAATTTCATATGATATGGTTATGTTTTATGAAGAAGAATAGTAAATGTGGGAATAGGAGTAGAAGACACATGTTCGTGTGTGTGTGTGTATGTGCGTGCATGCGTGTGGTGAAAAATGAAAGCATAAGACTTTGGGAGGACTTGAGGTCACTTCTTTTAACTGCCTGCTTCCAAACAGAAGGAAAACCAGACTGATAATTAATTACTACTTGGAGGCACCACCCTAATTTAATTATTGTGTCCCTGAAACCACTTCTCTAATCACCTGGGAGGAAGATTTGCTTAAGGTCTGCAAGTTCTGCTTTGCTGGTGCAATCTGCCCGTGCAAGATCTGTGCAGAGACTTAGTCACTCTGGTTCTCATTCTTGATCAGCTTGTAGCCTTCTCCTTTGCTTCACTGTCTGCTGGTATTACCAGAAGTTCGCTTGGTAAATCCTGTGTAAGGAAGCATCTTTCCTTTATTCCAGAATATCAGTAGGCACATGTTAAGAAATAGTTGGCTAATGGGGCGCCTGGGTGGTTGAGCCGGTTGAGCGTCTGACTTCAGCCCAGGTCGTGATCCCGCACTTCAGGCGTTCGAGCCCTGCGCCGGGCTCTGTGCTGGCAGCTTGGAGCCTGGAGCCTGCTTCGGATTCTGTGTCTTCCCTGCTGTCTGCCCCTCCCCCACTTGCACTCTGTCTCTCTGTCTCCCAAAAATAAACAAACATTTAAAAAAACCGAAAAACAGAGAAAAAGAAGTAGTTGCGTTGCCCTGGTTTAATAATAATAATCTTTCCTTAGGCTGCATCACCTGCGCTGCGCTCATCCAAAATGCCTGCAGTTGGGGCAGAAGACCGGCCTCTTGGGAAGGACGGAAGAGCTGCTGTTCCGTACCCACCAAGTAAGAGAAGGACATCGAGCTTTGCCGCGCTATTCGCAACTTACACAGACTGTTCTCTTACCCACTGGTGCCTCATCTGAGACTCCCCTCTCCCCGCCTCTTTGTCTTTCAACAGAATATTAACTGCAAGTGAAAACTTGTACAACTTAGAATTCCTTCAATGGCAGGCAGCTAAGACACCGTCTTCGTTTGAGTTCCTTTTGCTTTTGTTTTCAAATTAAGAATTGACTTTTGTGGTTTAAAATGTGGAAAAACATGTTTTAGGTTTGTTTCTCTAATAGCCTTTTTCCCAGTAGAATAAATGCTACGCAATGATTTTTAGAATGATATTCCACTATAAGAGGGTAAGATGTTTCAATTTTCATAAATTTAATTTACACAAGAATGATGAACGTTTGTTTTCTATGGTCCTTTTCCTAATTCATACTGAGCTTTTTGTGTTTCCTTTTGAGATCAACTACTTTATTATGTTTGATGACAAGAGGAGGAACTTCTTCCCCCCCCCCCCCCCCCCCCCCCCTCTCAATTATTCTTCACCCTAGGAAACTACATTATTCTACGAGAGAAAAGAAAGTCGGGGTAGCTTATGTGGATACTCTGAAGCAGAGACATAATTCCACTGCAAATCATTCTTTAATACCTTCTCATTAACTTCAGCTGGTAATGAGAACAAATTGAGGGGAAAAACCACTATGTCATAGGGATGAGTCAAAAAGTTTTATGAACCTATAAATGTGTGCTGATTTACTCAAATGGAGAAGTGTGAAGTATACAGAGATTGGATTTTGACAGCTTTAGGAGATCCATAGCTTTTTAAAATATGCAAAGCTTTCTCAAGCATGACATGTATGAAAATGAATAATGGTAGCCAGCCAGTTGCTGTAGATTTTTTTAATTAAACATTTTTCTTTTTTTATTACTCTGCACTGCAGAATTTTGCAAACATGGAATTCACAGATTAAAAGAAACAATATTAAGATAGATACCTATGGAATAGGTCAGATGAATGAATTTTTTCCCTTGTTTTGAACCGGTTAATCCTCTGCCCTTTTTGACATTAAGTGATAATGTAGCGATGTTAAATGTTAAAATGTCTGATGACTTGTCCAAGATTATTGGACTCAAAATATTGCATTCAGAAACCACTCTGCTAGGAAGTGTCATTGCTCAGGAAAGTACATGGTATACTTTCTTCTCTCTCTCATTTTTATTCAGAAAATAATTGTTTCAAAAAGAAGCTACTCAAAATTTTATAATAAAGTACAGGTTATAAAAATTAATTAATTTGCAATATAGCAAAAATATTAGCATTAGGATAATACATCTATATAAGCGTGAATCGAATCTTTTGAAGTGCACGAAGTATGTGTGAGGAAATGTGTGGAAATGGACATATACGCAATATCTCCTCCCGCAACATGACAGTGAAATAGCATGGCAAGAAGTTCTCGTCTTTATTGTACATGGAGGTGGAAGACAGACATACTATAAACTTTAGTGTGTAGAGCAGCACCATCCAATCTAATAGAAATACAGTGTGAATTGAGAGCCACATAGCAATTTTAAATTTTCTAGTAGTTGCATTAAAGAACACAAAAAGAACCATGTAAAATTAACTTAAATAATATGTTTATATAACTTAATGTAACCAAAATAGTGTCATTTTTACATGTAATCAGTATTAAAAATATTGAGGTGTTTTACATTCCCTTTTTGAACTAACTCTCTAGAACCTGGTGTATATTTTATACGCACAGTGCGTCTCAGTTTGGACAGCACCTGGTTTGCGTGCTCTAGAGCCATATGCGGCAGTGGATACGGTCTTGGACGGAATAGGTCCACAGTTACTCATCTGTATATGTCACAACATAGTAATGAAGAGAGCAGCACACAGTAATAACTAGGTTTGGTTTAGCACCAAGTCTGTGTTAAGGTAATGTTATACCCAGTACATACGATAACACACCTCATCTCCAGTCCATTCTGGTAGCTGTTCCCGCTCTTGCTTTAACATTTTTAGAGGGAAAATCCAAGAGGCAAGCCATGGAGGAGCCTTTCTTTTTGGAGGACCAGAGTGTTTCTCTGGTCTCTGTCGTCTTTCTGTCTCATCCATGTCGAGTGCAGTTTGTTTTTTCATCTCAAACGTTGTTTAGGGTCATATCTTTTCAGAAATTCCTTGTAACTTAACAGCATTTTCATCTTTTTGCAGTCAAAAGAAAATGGGCATGGCGGACTAATTATTACTCACTTCATCACTTATTGAATGTTTCGGTGTTATGTGGCAAAGTGTTGACTTCCATGCATACGTTATGTTATTTAATGTATACCAAAAAAAATAGGAAGGTAGATACGATTACCATTTTGCAGGTGAGGAGCTTGAAGCTAGAGAAGCTATGAGTCTTCCTTAGGAATATCTGACATTGGGGCTCCTGGCTGGCTCAGTCCATGGAGTGTGTGACTCTTTTTAAATTTTTTTTTACATTTATTTATTTTCGAGAGAGAGAGAGAGAGAGAGCACAAGTGGGGGAGAGGCAGAGAGAGAATGAGACACAGATTCCGAAGCAGGCTCCAGGCTCCGAGCTGTCAGCACAGAGCCCGACGCGGGGCTCGAACCCACGAACCGTGAGATCATGACCTGAGCTGAAGTCGGACGCTCGTCTGACTGAGCCACCCAGGTGCCCCTGGAGTGTGTGACTCTTGATCTCAGGGTTGTGAGTTGAGACTCCCATGTTGGGTGTAGAGATTACTTAAAAATAAAATCTTAAAAAAATACAGATTTGATAATAAGAATGCTGAAGGCCACTTTTTAAAGTGAATCTCTGGCAAGTGGAATCTCATTTTCCATACTTTCTTGTGTGTGTTCTTTTTTACTTTCGATAAAAAATGTCACGGTTCCTGAGGTGTTGAAAATTGACATATGCAGTTTTGTTAGGTTGCATCAAAGAACTTCAGGATCCCCAAGTGGGAAACGCCTTTAGTATATTTCTTAGAGAAAATTTAGACACTAATTTAATAAAATAATTCTTGGTAAAATTTCATGCATAGCCAGAACACCTGTATGTGAAGGAAAGGCTTTAAGTTCGTTGTCATTTTAACACAAAGAGAATTTGTACAGTTTATTTTCCAAATATTTACTTGGTGATTAAGATCTATAGTAGGAGTTTGAGACTTTTGTGAAGCAGACTTAGAGTTTAAAATGTTATACAGAAACATTAATTTTGTTTTAAATTGATCAGTAGTTTGCTCTTTGGCTTGGGAAAAGGAGTAGGGACTAAAAGATAAAGGTGATGGATGTACTTCAAGTGTAACCTAACTCAATGTTAAAGTCTTCAGTCTTGTTTCAAGGAAAACTATTGATCTGGTGGCTGCTACATTTGAAGACCATGTTTCCTCCTCAGACTCCACTGGTTCTCTGGGATTTTCTGGCTTGGCTTGTATCCCTAGTTCCATGAATTGTCAGATTCCTTAAGGGTAAAATACTGTCCTAGCAAGAAGGTGCCTTGAAGATCTACTTGGGGGTGGGGGGGGCGGCGTTAGTTTTTCCTCTTTTCTCTCTTTTTTTCTTAATTGGCAGCAGCAGGTACCATTTTGTATAATGAAATCTTACACAGAATCCTATTATAGGAAATAGAAGTGGAAATAAATGATGAGAGTCAAGGTGGGGATCTGAAATCCTGTCTGTTGGCCTCTTCCTTCCCTTGTTTCATAGAGGAGCACCTAAAGCCTCATTCAGGATTATATAGTTGTTTAACTGGGAAACATGGTAAAGATCATCTGGTACAGACGTTCTCACCATTCTTCTGCCTCCACGTGGCAGAGGCTTCCCCCCCGCCCCCGCCCTCCACAAACAGAGGAAAGCCGGCAAGCCTGGTGAGAGTCACACATTTAGTCCAGCCAAGCAGGTGAAGGATCGGAGGCCCTGAGGGCGGAGGCGACCTGACCTGACCATAGCGGTGCTGAGCTGTGAGCGCCTGGACTGCGGAAGCGTTCCCAGTGCTGCCGCCATGCGGCTCTGCCTCAGACTCTCTAGCGCGGGGCAGAGCACGATGCAGTTACTTCAGAAGTCCTCTCTTAGTCTGTCCAGTGGTTACCGTTTGCCTCTTCACATGTTGAAGCTACTTGGGCACCTGGGGGGCTCCGTTGGTTAAACGTCCTACTCTTGGTTTCGGCTCAGGTCATGACCTCACAGTTCGTGAGTTCAAGCCCCACGTCAGGCTCTGCCCTTGACAGTGTGGCGCCTGCTTGAGATTCTCTCTCTCTTTTTCTCTCTGCACCTCCCCTGCTTTCTCTGTCTCTCTCTCTCTCTCTCAATAAATAAATAAACTTAAAAAGTTTTTTAAAAAGTCTTGTCAATGTTGACGTTGCTAGAAAGAGCAATGTGATGGGAAATTGGGACATCAGATAACTTTCCAAAACAGTGATTTAAATTCATGGCTCCAAATTTGTAAATAAATTTGCTGTACAGGACACCCCCTAGTGGCCAAATCTCACAACCACAACTGGCATTGCATTATATTCGCCTCAGCTTTGAAGAGTCAGTCATTGCCTTAATGAGCCACTGTTCATGATGGTGGCCAACCTCAGGTATATGAAGATGCTTTTTAAAAAAAGGATTGAGAGTCACTGTTCTCTAAGTATTTCTTAAAATATACTTTTTTTTTACCAGTTGATTTTTAATAAATCTTTTGAGTCTAAGTAGGATTATTAAACCTAACTGTGAAGTTTCATTTTAATGTCAATATGGAAAGAGATTGTGGAACCATTTCCCCAAAGAGCAGTGAGTGTGGTGGATTTTTCAAACTAGCTAAGTAATTTTACTACATCTAAACCACCCTTCCAGCTCTAAATTTTTATTTTTTGTAGTATAAGTGCCTGATGGATTTTCCATGTAAAATTTGCTAGATGACATTTTTATATAATTCTGAAATATTTCATACATATTCGTAAGCAGAGATAGAACTTTTAATAAAGTTATTCCGTCAAATTTCTTTCAGCTTCTACTTATTTCCTCTCCTTATGCTTTCCAGGCAATCATTTGTTAGAAGAAAAATGTATGTTATGTAGACTTTGTCCACTTAATTAACGTGAAATCAAATCATAAAGCATCAGGGGGATAGTGGTAAAGTTCCAGAAAGGATAGTTTTCTGGTGATGACCTTATTCTTAGAAACTTCCGTTATTAATATTCTATGGTGTAACTGATACAACCATTCAATTAGCATTATTTCTGATGCAAGTAGGGTGCCTGCCTATGAACTGGGGTATTTTAGAAGTCCTGCCTGTTAAAATATTACTGTTTTTTCTTTTCTCTCCCTCCCTCCCTCCCTCCCTCCCTCCCTCCCTCCCTCCCTCCCTTCCTTCCTTCCTTCCTTAGCAGTTGCAGACTTGCAAAGGATGTTTCCCACCCCTCCTTCTTTGGAACAGCACCCTGCATTTTCTCCTGTGATGAATTATAAAGATGGAATCAGTTCAGAGACAGTGACAGCATTAGGCATGATGGAGAGCCCTATGGTCAGTATGGTTTCAACACAGCTCACTGAATTCAAAATGGAAGTAGAAGATGGATTAGGAAGTCCCAAGCCAGAGGAAGTAAAGGTAATTGCCAGTATATTAATCTTACCAGGGCAGGGCAGGGCAGGGCAGTTTTTAAGCAGATTCATATGCATCTTCAAGATAGTATTATCTATATGCCATACATACCTAAGTTCCTAAGAATCCTCGCAGTGGATCGTGAGGTACATTGTTTTCTATATAAATTATAGTGTCTTGATCAACTTATAATTTTGGCATTAGCATGTTCTGCTGACGAAATGAGAGAAATGCTGAATTCCAGTGATTGTGGTTGCTGTTGTGGTGTCCTGAGTCGTTCACCGACATTATCACTGGCCCCCTCTTGTTGTCACAGGACTTTTCATACGTGCACAAAGTTCCAACTTTTCAACCTTTCGTGGGTTCCTCCATGTTTGCTCCACTGAAGATGTTGCCGAGCCAGTGCCTGCTACCTCTGAAGATACCTGATGCCTGTCTGTTTCGGCCTTCGTGGGCGGTGCCTCCTAAAATTGAACAGCTGCCCATGCCGCCTGCAGCCATTTTCAGTAGAGACGGTTACAAGTACGTGCCGGGATCTGCATCGAGCTACTGGCCATGTGAACGGGTTTTGAGCTTAACTAAACATTTATCTACAATGATGACATCACATACCATTTAAAACTTTCCTTTCTTGGCCATTCGTGTTTTTGCGCACATTATTTTGTATCGAAAGTGTACATGTCTTCTAAACTAAATTTCATGTACACAGATAAATTAAGGTTATTTGTATAGAGAACCACGGTGTTCGTGCTCATTCCATGTCAAATCACTGTCTACCACGAATCAAACGCTAGATTGGAGCTTAGGATATATTACTTCTTTAAAAATACTACCATTTGGGGGTAGTATTGGTAAGTACTTGGTTTGTGACTTGATCACTCCAAGTGTGTTTACTGAAGGCACTTTAAAATGAAGTGATAACATGGAGACTTTCTCTGATGCTGACCCCACGTCATAAGAAAGCAGCAACAGAGGTGGTAGGAGAAGAGGAAGGAAGAGGCTGGGTTTCCGGTAGCTTGGGCACTTTTCACTCTGTCAAAAAACAGTACTTACATCAACAACGCAGAGTCCGTTTCCCCTATGATTCATAATTTCTTAATAAAATACATGCTATAAAATAGAAGGCCACAAACTCAAATTTCTGTCAGGACCAGGCAAGCAATGTACGGACAACATGGACTGGGGAAAGCAAACGACTTGACAGCACCAGTGGTCAGTGTCCCCTAGCAGGATGGCAGGAACGGGCAGGGTCCGTGATGGACCCGCTGAGAGAAGGCCTCTTTTGAAGTGACTGTTTGCTGTGCGGTGACAGCACATAGTTCACACAAGGATGTGGGAGCCTGGAGATCTGCATGTTTATATACATTTCCTTTTTACAAACGTTGCTAATTAGTTCAGAGTTACATTTTAGGAACCAGTAAGACAAGAAGACAAATTCCAGATCCAGTCTGCGGGCTCCATTTGTGACATCAGATAAAACCATCTTGATGAAACCAACGTTAGTGTCCCAAACGGGCTTTATGCTCACGTATGTGAAGTCAGTAGGGGATTGAAAAACCGCGACGCAGGTGTGGGATAAAAGAACCCACCCAGACTTGGGAAGGTACCGCTGTGCTGACGTAGGACTCCATTCCTGCTCCTTCCTTTTTTGTTTCCTCCTGTCTGTGACCTTAAGTGACCATCTGATCGGAGTCTCCCCTACTTTAAAATGGTATAATCCTGCCCTCCTTCCCACACAAGATCTTCGAAAGGCTCCGGCAACTAATGGTTGGGGAAGTATTGTGGCAATGACAGCTCACCAGCAGTGTGAAAGAGCGTGCTCGAAAGGACCCTGGTGGTGACCCCCCCTGGCGGGTCTCCTGCTGCCGTGCTCCGGCTGGACTCGGTCTTATTTAAATAGGGCCTCTGGTGCAGTACAGGGGAGCCCACTGGCCTTCTCAGCAGTGCAGCAGCTCCAGGGACCCGGTGGACAGTTTCATCTCCTACACACAGAGGCTCCTCAAAAACGTGAAACGCAACCCGTCGCTGTACGGTCGGCTAAAAAATCAGTGATTTAGATCACTGCTTATTCTGTTCAGTTTGTCAGTAGCCACCCCAAAGATCCTTGGTATCCTTGGCTGGCACTGTTAGGAACTTCGTTCGACGAAGTATCAGCACACCTTCCAGTATGGCCGCCCGTGCCCGGTGTCGTAGCTGTGTGCCTCTTGAAATGTGGCCAGTTGAGACCAAGACTGAATGTTTGGTTTTATCTAAGTGGACCTAAACTTTAGCACGTAGGGCTAGCGGCAGCCTTATTGGCCAGCAAAGTTCTAGACTGTGTGAATTCCTTCTGCTGGGGCCTCCCTCACCCTGGCCACCCCTTTGCCACACTCAGCACGCTGGTGCTTCCTTGCTTGACACCTGTCTTACTGGCTGTGAGCTGACTCTTCTTCTGCCTTTTTACTGTTGAATACCTGGCGTCTAGCATGGTGTTGGTCCTCGACTCATTTTCATCGAATGGGGAAAAATCAGGTTACTGTGCAAGCTAAACCATTCTTACCACCTAGGGAGCAATTCCATTATTTGGGTTTTGCGTTAGGAGCCATAGTTCCTTTTCTGATCTGAACTGCATAGTAATTCATAGGGTTTTGTCAAACAGGAAAATGTGAAAGGAGTCCAATTAGGGTAAAGATCTTTATTACGCACTTATTATTTTGGTCTCTGAGACAGCAGTGATTGCTAATCAAGGTTTCTGGGTCATTTTTTATCTGTTCTCAGAGATACCACTGTGCCTCAGATTTACAATTTCCTTATAGTGCTTGGTGTAGATTTTTTTAGGCTGGTAGTTGAGGCATAGCTAATTAAAAATCACAAGAATTTATTTGAAGAGCCATTGCTTTGTGACATTCTTCTTTCAAATTGTAAGTGAATGAACATGTAGTTTATTGGAAGAACATGAGTTTAAGCTCAGTATTAATAGATTTCAAAAGAATAATAAGTATCAAATGAAATCTGTGTTCTTTTGATACCTTCTAATTGGACAGAATGGTCTCGTGCTGTTTTACATGTACATCTAAGAGTGTATATCAGAAAACTTTTTGGAATAAAAAAACAGCAGAACATTGCAGGCACTGTTTTGTGCTCTATGTGGCTATTCCAAGAAGAAGTCATTGCTTATGGAAAAATAGGTAACACGGTGCTATCAGTCTCTGGGAACTGAAACAAATTGTGCTATCAGTAATGCATAGCATATTGAAAAATTAAAAATGAACTAAAATTGCCTACCACTCCACAGGAATCTAGAAGAAGTGTGGAAGCTGCAATATAGGATGTGTGCCTGTAACTCATGTAACGAGTACTAAGGCCTCCTAGCTACACACGTGATATTTGTATTAATTGTAGTGGAGCACTGGCCAGTGGCTTTCCTACAACTGGATTCCCTCATGGTGACTCATTATTATAAAAACACAGGCCTAGATAGGCCTGTATTTTGAAAATAGAAGAATAGCACATTTTCATGTGTGTCTGACTTAGAATCATATATGGATCATCGCCTTAGAGAGCAAGTACGGTGGCAGACTTTCGATTTCAATAAATGACAGAAATGTAATTGCCAGTTAGATCCAGATTTTATCCTATGGCCTTCTAGCTGATTTAGCATCTGAACTCATGTGCTACAGTTTCACGTAGTAGTTACGGTTTTTCAAAACTACCTTGACCAGACTCAGCACCACGTTTTCTTCTAAAATCAGGGAAGTTCCTTTGAAAGATTAACATGAAGATTGCGCAGATGTGGAATAAGCAGAAGGAAGATGCTGTGGTGTATTGCTCTTCATGCCTTGCTGCTTGCTTTCCCATCCACTTCACTGGCTTTTTTGGGTGCTTTGATTTTTTTTAAGAAACACTGGAATATACCCAGGGATGGCATGCGTGAAGGCTGCGGCGTGCGGGCGGGCGGGCGGGCGGGGTGACCGTGAGAACCCTGGCAGTCTGTGACGAGCGCGCGTTCTCATTCGGCATTCTCTGTTGCAGCAACGTGCCTAGTGTCGGGAGCCTAGCAGACCCAGACTACCTGAATACGCCCCAGATGAACACGCCGGTGACGTTGAACAGCGCTGCCCCAGCCAGCAACAGCGGGGCAGGAGTTTTGCCATCTCCAGCAACCCCTCGCTTCTCTGTCCCCACACCACGAACCCCCAGGACCCCAAGAACTCCCAGAGGAGGGGGCACTGCCAGTGGTCAAGGGTCGGTTAAATACGACAGCACCGATCAGGGCTCACCTGCCTCTACTCCTTCCACCACGCGGCCCCTTAACTCTGTGGAGCCTGCCACCATGCAGCCGATTCCCGAAGCCCACAGTCTCTACGTCACCCTGATCCTCTCAGATTCCGTGATGAATATCTTTAAAGACAGAAACTTTGACAGCTGTTGCATCTGTGCCTGCAACATGAACATCAAAGGGGCAGATGTTGGGCTTTACATCCCCGATTCTTCCAACGAGGACCAGTATCGCTGTACCTGTGGGTTTAGTGCGATTATGAATCGCAAACTTGGCTACAATTCGGGACTCTTCCTGGAAGATGAGTTGGATATCTTTGGGAAGAATTCTGATATTGGTCAGGCCGCGGAGAGGCGCTTAATGATGTGTCAGACTACCTTCCTTCCTCAGGTGGAGGGAGCCAGAAAGTCCCAGGAGCCACCTATAAGCCTCCTCCTCCTCCTCCAGAATCAGCATACACAACCTTTTGCTTCACTGAGTTTCTTGGACTACATTTCCTCCAACAGTCGCCAGACTCTTCCCTGTGTGAGCTGGAGTTACGACCGGGTGCAGGCAGATAATAATGATTATTGGACGGAATGCTTTAATGCCTTGGAGCAGGGCCGACAGTATGTGGACAATCCCACGGGTGGAAAAGTAGACGAAGCGCTGGTGAGAAGTGCCACTGTGCACTCGTGGCCTCACAGCAATGGTAGGTTTTCCAGAACGCACACTTACTTTGCAGATTTTCTTCGTATGGTGGTAAATTATAAGCTTTGTTTGTTATAGGACAAATCTCAAATTTCACTTCTTCAGAAGAACTAAAGTGAGAGCCCTGTTGATAATTATCCTAAATTTAAGGACTGGAGAAATGTTTCATATGGAAACACCTTTTGAGCAGAGGAATTATTTTGTGAAAACTTCCTATCGTGTTAATTCCTATGGGCCACTGGTACTGAAACCGGTGGCTGCTAAGTGTCAGAGTTGTCGAGACTATACGGGATACTAGTTTGTACCCCCTTTCATGTTTACATCCACCATTCTTCTAGACCGGTTTTCCATGGTCCTTTCTCCATGAAGCCTTCTGCCCATTTACAGAGCACTTTTTCCTCCCTCTGGTTTTCCAGTGCTTTGTATCTTACACCAGTGATCACGGTTTACTTTGCGTTGTGGTTCCCGAGGCATGTCACTGGCTCTTCTGTTGTTAAAAGCTCCAGTTGACAAATATCTGTGACGATGAGCTCGAAGTGGGCCACGGAACTTGCCATTCGCTTCCTTTATTCATTCGCTATTCCGTGATGCATCCTGGGGGATAAAATGACCGAAAGAGACAAGGTACCTCTCGGAGGGACTTTCTGATCTATTCTGGAAGATGTACGTTAATCGAGTAATTACACGAATTAGCATATTATTAGAAACCATCATAAGCGATGAAAGCATGGGATAAGGAGAGCGTCCCTAGACTGGGGTCAGGGAAGACCTCCTTGAAGAAGTACTAATGTTAGAGATCTCAGTACTGATTAATTGGATAAAGAGAGTGGAGAGCAAGGAATTGTGTCCCAGGTAGAAGGAGCAAGAGTGAAGGCCCAGAATTATGTAGAGCTTGGGGCTTTCAGAAAACTGAAGCCAGCTTCCAGTTGGCTAGATTTACAAGAACCTTTTGAGACCTGCTGGGGCTGGGGGCTTTATCCCAAGAGCCCTAACAGGTCATTGATGGGTTTATGAAGAGGCATTGCCATCAGATTTGTGCAGTTAAGGAACAGATACTCTCAGGGGTGCCTGGGTGGCTCAGTTGGTTAAGCACCTGACTTTGGCTCAGGTCACGATCTCATGGTTCACGAGTTCGAGCCCTGCATTGGGCTCTGTGCTGACAGCCTGGAGCCTGCTTCAGATTCTGTTTCCGTCTCTCTCTGCCCCTCCCCTGCTCACGTGTTCCCTCTCCCTCTCCCTTCCTCCCTCTCTCTCTCTCCCTCTCTCTCTCTCTCTCTCTCTCTCTCAAAAATAATAATAATAATTAATTTTAAAATAAAACAGAGAAACAAATACTCTGACTTCGGTGCAGGCTGTGGATTTGGAAATGACAGGAACGGTGGAGAGACTACAGGTTTAATGTAGTGGCTCAAATAAATAATAGTTTGGTTTCGTGTCTTAGCAAAGGAGATGGAAGAGAAGTGGAAGCATTCAAAAGACGTTGAGGAAGTGGTAGGACTGCAGGATTTGGTAGTGGGTTGGATTTTGGGGCTTGGGGAGAACGGGATGTTAAGGAAGACACCCGGATTTGTGATGCATATACCTGGACCCACAGTGACCTCGTTCAAAGCTAGGTGTACTCGAGGAAGACCCTGTCTGGGGAGAAAGCCCCTAAATTGAGTTTTGGTGATTTTAAAGATCCCTTCTGAGATACCCAGCTAGAGGTTTCAAGTAGACACTTGGGATTTGACAGGCCTGCAGCTCAGGGGGAAGGGAGTGGTTGGCTTGTAGATCGGAACTCAAGTCAGGAGCACTGAGGAGGCGGACAAGACTAGAACCGCAAGAGGGCTTGGGACAGAGCTTTACTGAATTCTTTGGTGTAACCGAGTTCAAGAAAGAGTAGAGTGGTCAATAAGCATTAAAGCACAGCTGAGCTTTTAAGGTGAGGATTAAACCCGTCTTCTGACCACGGTGAGGGCTGCTCTGGAGAGAGGTGGGAGCGGCCAGGCCCGAGCAGTCGGTTACGTGAACGGAACATGGACCCTGTCCTGAGCAGCTCTGAGCCTTGTAGGAGAGAAGGCTGTATAATCTTCTTAAATATAGTTTGAAATCGGGAAAAGAACTATGGCTCGAGGATAGAGCTCAGCAGAGTAGGGGTGATAGGCATTTTCGGAGTAGCCAAGCAAGGAGGCTTCTTGGTAGGTGGAGACTCCTAAGGAAGTATTCAAGGATGACACTCACTTCTGTAACTGCTCAGGTTTGAGCACAGTGCCTTATACTTAGCAGGCCTTTAATTAATGTCTGTGGGATGAATTTATGAATTAAAGAAAGTGCAGTCTTTCCCCTACAGAAATGTGGGTGATTATCTTGGGTGGTTCCTTTTACTAGACAGTAGCCTTCAGACAGAAAAGCATTCTGTGGGTGGATCAGTACTGTCATCTTTGGATATGAAAAATAGCAGATTTTGTTGCGGGGAGGTGTGGGCTTCAAAGTCAGAAGCTGGAGAGTACCCGACAGCTGATGGAAGTGAACGGTGCGGCAGCCGGGTCTGCAGACAGCAGCGCCCTCGATTGTCTCGCACGGCACACTTCCTGTTCCGTGTGCACAGGAATAGCCCCACGGAAGTGCGTCTGCTTTTATTTTTCTCTAACGTGTGGTTCTCTCGGTCTGTCTTTTTCCAACTTTTGATAGAGCTGTGGGTACAAGAAGTACTTTTTTCTTTACTATAAGGAGAAAAGGCAGCACAGGCTCGAAGATGAAGGCGATGGCCATCGCTCCGTTGTCAGGCAAGCAGCAGAGCCAAGTGAGGAGAGAGCGAGCAGAACCGGGGGAAGGGGGCGGCTGTCCGACCGCTCCGGCAGGGCTGTCTGTGCAGGAACGTGGCTCCGAGCCCACACTCGCCGGGCCTCCCGGCTCTTTCGGGAGGTGTTGGAAATTTAGGTTTGCCACTTGTGTTTGATTTAGGAGATACACCTCAAAATGTCTTAAGCACCCTGTGTTTCAGATTTAGTGGGTAGGTAAATCTTAGATTTCCAACCGTGTCCCTTTCCTAGTCAGCTAGAAAAGGAAGAGTAAGGGAAGGTCTTTAGGTATGCAGCCGTGTGGGTTCATAGCTGGTCACCTCAAACTTGATGAGCTCTTTCATCGGATCTTTCTGAGAATTCGATGAGCGTGATGGACGTTCCTCCCTGGGAAAGAGTACGCATTTGTACGTGCGTGCAGGGTTTTGCATAGAGTTTGAGAGGTTTCTCAGATTCTCTGTTAAGAGCCCCTCCTCCTAGTAGGAAGAATGTTTGTTCTGAAGCCCTGAGTCCCACCCTCCTCTGGGTGGATGGCCTCTCGTCCTGGCGTTGCCTTCGCCATGGTGCCCTGTGCCTCTGCCTGCGTGCAAGGTCGCCGTTCTCTTTTGTGCACTCAGTGTTTTGTGAAAATGTTTTACAGTAGGAGCATTTTTAACAGTTTTTTAAAAGCTTCTGTGTAGGTTTTTCCCCCCCCACTTAACACATCCAGAACATCAGTGTTTGTAAATAAAAGTAATACGATAATTGAGAAACTTTTACAGGGTTTCTTATGTAACCTTGGAAACGGGTTCATATGATTTGAAAGAGCAGGTCTATCCATCTTTTTACTTCAAAGCAGTTCTACAGTTAGCCTCTTGAATATAGAGTAACGTACTTCTCCTTTTATTATTTCCAATAATAAATTATAAATTACTTTATAATAATAAAATACCTTTACTGTTGCCAGGTAAGTCTAGCATTTTAGAATCTAGTAAAAATAGAACGTGCCACCAGTGTTATCTTTGTCATGGGCCGTAACTCCGGTCCAGAATTAGGGCAGGAAAGAGAGGACAGTGTCGATCCCCCCTTACGATTTCTGTTCCTTTCCGTGTCCCTTCTCTTCCAGTGCTGGACATCAGTATGCTCTCCTCCCAAGATGTGGTCCGAATGCTGTTGTCTCTGCAGCCCTTTCTCCAAGACGCCATCCAGAAGAAGCGCACGGGCAGGACCTGGGAGAACATCCAGCATGTGCAGGGACCGCTAACCTGGCAGCAGTTCCACAAGATGGCAGGACGGGGGACCTACGGTAGAACCTCTTCCCTCTTTCAGTTCCTTCATAGGTTGTTGCCGTAGAAACCAGCTTTAGTCACTGCCAAGTCCTCGCCTCACTGACAAAATAGCATCTTTCTTTTCACGACTGTTATGCTTTATAATCTCTTTTCTTTCCTAAAGTCAGTTTGGAGTTACGTTTTCTTAGCATCCTTGGCAGAAACAAGGTCAATGAGGAAAATGATCCTTAAGTAGAGTATCCATTAGATTTTCCTCATCTTCCTGATCCTCATTGTATTTTCATCTGGATGAACTTCTGAATTAGTTCTGTCAACTTCTTCAGAGCCGGGATTATCATGCTTAAAGGAAACGATGTAGTGCTGCTTGGAAAACTAACTTTAGCTTGTTCTAGTTTGCCCTCTGATCTTCTCGAACCTCTGTAAGCATGTTCTGACTCATTTAAGTAAGGTCCTTCATCAGGAGCCATATAATTAGAGGATTTGAAGAATACTGTTGAGAGTTACACTGTGAACCTGCAGGGAAACTTCTGATGCCAGAACTAATGCTAACGCAGCGGGGACCTTCCAAGGTGTCCCGGCTGTGGGAAGCACCCTCCTGAACTGCACTGTCGTTACAGGTTCCGAAGAATCTCCTGAGCCGTTGCCCATCCCCACCCTGCTGGTAGGCTATGACAAGGACTTCCTCACCATCTCGCCGTTCTCCTTGCCATTTTGGGAGAGGCTGCTGTTGGACCCATACGGGGGCCACCGGGATGTTGCCTATATTGTGGTGTGTCCAGAAAACGAGGCCTTGCTCGAAGGAGCCAAAACTTTCTTCAGGGACTTGAGCGCTGTATATGAGGTGAGCACGACCCGAAAATCGCTTTTGGGACATGAGTCCTCAGATTGTTTCTAGCTGTGGCTGAGTTTTAAAGAGCAAGTATCTTCAAAGGAGATCTCAAAGGAAATTTGCAGATAGTTGGAGGATGGAGGAGAGAATTAAGTTGGCAAGTTTTCCCGGAAGTAAATTGCTTTTCCCATCTTTGCTGTACATTTTGTTAGATTTAGAAGACTTTGCTCTACTGGCCTTACCACACCATGTACAATTCTGTCAGCTGTTTTTTCCTGATTTATGTGCTTGAGTTTAAGAGTGTTGCTTACCAGGGGCGGGTGTTCTGGCTGTTCACAAGATGGCCTTTACAAAAAGAAAGCACATCTCTTTGTGGGCAGGGCTGGGGGGGTGGGGGGTGTTCCTGAAAACAGTATGAAAATGTTTAGCTTGAAGATTTCTGTGTCAAAAGACGAGTTTAATGAATCATGTCCCTGTTGTGTGTTATGTATTTAAACACTACGTTCATCTTAATACTAAAATTTTGATACAGGTTAATAATAACCATAATAATTTAAAAGCCAGGTAGATAATTTTGTATATTTATTACATGAAATACTATTGCTTTTGAAAAATTAGGATCATGTGTATCTTGAAGAGTAAGTTCCACATTTTTTTCAGCCAGAGTATACGTACACTAAATTCTTTGTACCTTATACTTCTAATATCTTTATTTTTGGCAAGATTAAATGAAATTAGTATTTTTGAAGAGCTGTGACAGGCATAGTATAAACATTACAAGGGTGTTTGTTAAATATGATGCCAAGTTGAATTTCAAAAATATGTCATAACAGAACATTCGCTATTTAGAAATGGATGGGTGTACATGAAATGGTGAACTTATGTCTTGCTACAAAGAAGTGAGGAGATGGTAATGTCTGAGGTGATGGCATCAGTTAAGCCCCTGGAGGAAACCCTCAGATCTAGTAATTTCTACACAGTGCCTGGTCCGTGGATGTGTAATAATATTAAATCATAAGGACCGTAACACAGAAAACTTGTGTAAGCAATTTTTTTTTTAAAGCACGGCCCTTCTCTTGAACGAAGCCTTCAACAGAAGTTACAAAACATAAAAGGATCGCGGGATCTTTTTAGATCCCAATGGCTTTATTAGGACTGCTCGTTTGGTTGTAGTGTGTCCCTGGTTACGAGGGTGTATGCTAGAGGATTTTGTAGGGCCTGAGTTAGGCCTTCAGTTATCAGCTGTAATAAGGGATGATATGGGCTCTCCTGTTGTTGAATAGATAGTTAAGTAGCTTACTTTTCGCAGGTGTGTTGTATTAATTCTTGCTGCAAGTGTCCATTTAGTGTGCTAGAGACTAACAACAGAATCTCATTGTGCTTAAAACAACTATTTACTTTTAAAAAGTGATCAGCATATCCCCTGCTTCAGTGGCCTCTGCTCTTGGTGATCTCCAAATGTCTGTAACAGTGTAACAGATGGCCCATAAAATGTTAATGTTATCTTATGGGAAAACATTATGAGTCGGGATTACTTAAGAGGTTTTAGCGGACATATGTCTCAGTCAGCCTTAGTAGGCAGGAATCTGGTTAATTCTTTATTTGACCATTAGCAATCAGGTAGTACTCAGCGACCTTCCCTTGTGCGGGAGGAACTGGCTGGGTGAAGAAACATTTATTTTTCTTGAGAGGGGCCAGTCCAGGTTTTGGAGAGGCAGATAGGAGTTTCAGCACACATTCTAACGAGCAGAAAGGACCAGCTCAGAACGTGGGTTTGGGTGCTTGTGTTAATGCGAAAAGAAAACGCGAGGTACTTCCGCGTGTGTGGTAGAGAATGTTGCCCCCCCCCCGCCCCCCCCTCCCCCCCCCCCCCCCCCCCGCCCTCCCCGCCCTCCCCGCCCTCCCCGAGCACAGGCGTGGTTCCTGTTGTAAGTGACGGTCTTGTTTGTGGTGTAGATGTGTCGGCTTGGGCAGCACAAGCCCATCTGCAAAGTGCTACGAGATGGGATCATGCGCGTGGGAAAGACTGTGGCACAGAAGCTGACGGATGAGCTTGTGAGCGAGTGGTTTAACCAGCCGTGGAGCAGCGAGGAGAATGACAATCATTCCAGACTCAAACTTTATGCGCAAGTTTGCCGCCATCACCTAGGTAAATGGGAATTTGTTTGGCAAAGTAGAATCTGAGAAGTAAAATAGCAGATTGCCACCCTTTGGGAAGCAGCGTTCTGCTGCTTTTATCTCAGGTAATGTTGGTGTTCCATTACCGTATTTGTTTAGGTCTAATTTCTGCGTTCTGGGTCGTTAAATGCTCATTTTTACGTGCACAACATTCTTTAAAAGCAATTTAAAGTTGCCTAAAGAAGTCATATCTAATTTACTCCACATGTTGAAAACTTAGCGGCAGGACTTGGTATTAACTGCTTAAGTTAAACCCGCACTCCCAAGAGAGTCTTGGAAGCTTCTAAACCCGCTGCGCATAGGAGCGTGGTATACGCCGTGATGGCTCCAGAAGAGACCCCGGCCTCGCGGCTTGCGGTGAAGGCAGATTCAGTCCGAAAGGAAAATTTTACCAGTGGTTAATTTTCTCTTTGTTTTCAAATAAGCCTCTTCACCAGAACTGTCACACGTAGCCCCGTGTTCAGCTCCACGTTTGCAGAGTATATGAGCCTGTGCTCCAGCGTGGAGATAGCATCTTGGGTGTCATAGAGCGTCACAGCCTGAAAACGCAATTTTCTGAAACCGTGATTGGGTCTGACGCCGCGGAGTGTCGCTGACGTCCCCTCTCTGCGTGTACTCTTTCAGCACCTTATCTAGCCACTCTGCAGCTCGATGGCAGCCTGCTGATACCACCTAAGTACCAGTCTCCACCAGCAGCAGCACAGGGACAAGCTACCCCCGGGAACGCTGGGCCTCTAGCTTCAAATTCAGGATCGGCAGCGCCCTCAGCCGGCAGTGCGTTCAACCCCACCTCCAGCAGCAGTTCCGGGAACCCCGCGGCAGGCAGCTCGGCCTCCGGGTCCTCTGTGCCGCCGGTCTCCGCCCCCGCCCCCGCCCCCGCCCCCGTTGTTAACCAGATCAGCACTACCTCTTCTTCGGGATTCAGTGCTAGCGTCGGAGGGCAGAACCCCGGCAGCGGGGCCGGTTCTGCAGACAGAACGCAAGGGAGCGCAGGCTGTGGCGGAGACCCGGAGCCCGGGCAGAGCTCCTCTCAGCCCTCACAGGATGGACAAGAAAGGTACGCTGCTCGCCGGTGGATGGTGTGTGGCTTCGGCTTGGACCCCGTCCCTGCTCTTCCGCACCCCACGCCCCTCCTCACCTCCTGCATCTCTAAGGCTCGTGAAGCGCCCTATTTCCCTCCTTCCCAAAGGGAACTTATGACTGTCAGTCTGTGGCTCCAGTGTTAAGAAATCCAAGACTCCGTGTGAACTTACTGTTATTAAGCTTATTAGCTTCATAGGAAGCTGGTACTGTTAATACTCCTGTTATTATCATGTGAACATGATATAGTATTAGTAAGCTGTTACCACTCACATTAATAGTGGTATAAAACATCTTTTTAGAATGTAGCCCCAAGGAAAAGAAGGAGTCGAAAAAGAGATCTCCCATTTAAAGGAGTGGTATATTGTCCTTTCCCATCTCTCTTGGTGCTAACGGGCTTGGTTTGCCTTCGTTTGGATAATACGAAACGTACCAATGCTACGTTCGATCTGTAATCATTGTCCAGGGGGTCAGTGTCCTCGGGAATTGATGTATTTTGTGTAATTTCTATCTATTTGTGCATCTCATAAGTGACTCTCTCCGCAGTGTCACAGAAAGGGAAAGAATAGGAATTCCCACTGAACCCGACTCTGCAGACAGCCAAGCCTATCCTCCAGCTGTGGTCATTTACATGGTGGACCCCTTCACCTACACTGCAGACGAAGACTCCACTTCCGGAAACTTTTGGCTGTTGAGTTTGATGCGCTGCTACACGGAGATGCTGGATAATTTGCCCGAACATATGAGAAATTCTTTCATTCTCCAGGTAACTGCCTGCAACTTTATTTTTAGCTTTTGTTGTTGTTTTTATGAAAGTAAATACAGGTCTGTGATTTCTTTTTCATTGGAAGTACACAAAGCTGTAAAGGAAAAGATGTTCATAATTCTACCTTTAGATTAAGCCACCGTCACCATTTTGGTGTATTTTTAGCTTTTTTGTGTGTATGTCAGTTTATAGAATTGAGAACATACTTTTAGTATTATTTTTAGTCCTTTTATACTTAACATTATTCCTGAATACTTTTCTATGTTACTGAAAATTCTCCCAAGCAGCGTTTGTAATGACTGCATATTCTCCATATTTATTACCATACAGTTAGATATTTAATTTGTTTCTATCTTTCACTATTATAAACAAAGCTATAACAAACATCTTTCTGTGTAATCTCTTTTTCACAGTTTGGGTCATTTCTTAAGGTGGATTCTTAGACCTATAGATTCCTGTAAATAATGCCGGATTCCTTTCCAAGAAAGTTACACTTACTTGCATTCCCTTTAGCACTGAGTGAGCATGCCTCTTTCACTACAGCCTTGCCAGCTGTATAGTGCAGTAATTGTATAGGATTTTGATAATAGGTGAAAAATGATGCCTTGGGTGTTTGGGTTTTGTTTTACTGTCACTTTCACTAAAGCCATCCTAACAGAATTAAAATATCGAAATTAGTTACCAGAACAGATGGATTGTTTTTCATTGTTGTGAAGTTTGTGTCTCTGATGCTTAGATAATAATCCCGAAGATACGATGCACACTATGTGTGTATATGAGAAAAAGGAGAACTACATTAAAAAGCAAATTGTAAAATTTTGGAGCATGACAACAATAAATTGAGAATTTATCCCTCGAAGGAACAGGGTAATTTCTAAGTAACTGTAACTTGACCGACAAGATGGCACCCTCTTCTTCAATTGTTGGTGTACCTTTGTACTCGAGGATTTTATGCCATCTAAGGAATTAAGACTGAGTTATATTATGTTTGGCATTTATATATTTTATTTTACTTAATTGATTTTTTAAAGTTTATTTATCTGTTTTGAGAGAGACCAAGCACGAGCAGGTGAGGGACAGAGAGAGCGTGAATCCTAAGCAGGTTCCGTGCAGTCAGCTCAGAGAGAGCCCCACGCGGGGCTCGAACCCACAACACCGTGAGATCATGACCTGAGCTGAGATCAAGAGTTGGACGCTTGACCGATCGAGTGATCCAGATGCCCCTCTTGTATCTTGTTTTTAAGATTTTGTTTTTAAGTTATCTCTACACCCAGTGGGTCCCAAACTCACAACCCTGAGATCAAGAGTCGCAGCTCCACCAACTGAGCCACCCAGGCGCCCCTTATGTATTTCAGAACTACAGTTCTCTGCCCCCATTCAGCAGAGAATTCACGCCATCTTGTCCTCCAGCTTTCCTGTTGGCGCTTTCGATCCCAGTGTCTGGTTTTGTTTGTGTTTGTGTAGATCGTGCCTTGCCAGTACATGCTGCAGACAATGAAGGACGAACAAGTTTTCTACATTCAGTACTTGAAGTCCATGGCATTTTCGGTGTACTGCCAGTGCCGGCGCCCTCTGCCCACACAGATCCACATTAAGTCCCTCACGGGATTTGGGCCTGCCGCCAGCATCGAGATGACCCTCAAGAACCCAGAGGTAGGTAGTAGCACAGCAGAAGCTTCGGAAAGAGCACTCTGACGCGGGAGATGCAAACCTGGCCGGTTGGTTGCCTGGTTGGCCTTCTGCTTTTATGAAGAGTGGTAGGTTTCTTTGATTCCTAATTTGAAACAGAGGAGGTACTTCTCTCCACTTGTGAAATTTGGGGGATAAGAGGCCGGTGAACTCTCGGTGTTTTTTTGATGTAGGTCCTGAGGCAGCAACACACTTACCACTTTTACTTAGCGATGCTCGACTTTTCCTATGTTTATCTTGTTCCTTATTTTTTTGAAGCTAATCTGTGTGTTAAATCACTAACTCTCTCCTTTCCCTGGCTCTTTGCTCTCCTGGTACCACAGTTGTTTGCGTGTGCGATCACCCTGCAGGGATCCCTCGTTTTCTGCTGCATGTTTTTACAGGAGCTTGCTCTCCCCTCCCTGGTCTCAGTGCTTTTTCTCTCCATCTTCTTACACCTGCTTCCCACAGATAGGCGCCTCTAGGGGAACTTGAAAACACCAAACAGAAGTTGTACACTTCTTTTTATTTCACTAATCACTTTATCCTGAAGATAGATGAACAGGGCAATGTTTAGAATTTTCAGAGCCTTCAAAAATCAGTTCCCGCAACTTTTATTGCATGAAAGATCACCCGTTAATAAAAGCCAGCAAATACCTCTTCACCAGAAAAAAACTCAAAAACACCAAAAACTGCTGATTTTAGTTGGTGATGAAAACTTTTCTGAAAAAACTCACTTGGATAAGTAAGAGCTTAGGGAAACAATGAGGCCTTTATAGTTAATGGCACACTTGTCCCTTGCTCCCATCAGAAGCAGCTGCTTAGCTGACAGCCACCTCCACTCTGTGGTCGTGTACAGTTTCTGTCTCTGGCTGTTTAGGTTGGTTTATTCTTTTGAGTTTTAATTTTTCCATTCTCATGAGCAGTTTATCTATTTTAGTTCACCCATTCGTGTTTTCTAGGATTTAAAAAAAATGAATTTATTTCTACTCGTTTCTTCTTTTGTCTCCAGAAATCGAGGTATTGCCTTTCTTTATAAACTTAGAATCTAGCCTGCATTCTGCCTCTGCAGAGTTGCCTGTTCTGGACATTGTATGTGAGCGGAACATACAGTCTGTAACCTTTCACGTCTGATTCTTTCATTTAGCATGTTTTCTAGGTTCATCCATGTTACAGCATGTGTATTTTATTTCTTTTTATGGTTAAATAATATTCCACTGTATGGATATACCACATTTTGGGTATTCATTCTTTGGTGTATGGACACTTGGGTTTTCCCACTTTTTAGCTATCGTGAATAACAACACTGCTGTGAACATTTGTGCGCAAGTGTCTGTGTTTACGATATTTTCCATTCTCTTGGTAAATACCTAGGAGTAGACTTTCCAGGTGTAGGGAGAATGAATGGATCAGTGATAGGATTAGCTTTGAAACTTTGAACAAATTATTGAATATCTCTAGGCCTGTGTTTTGGATCCCTAAAATGAAGGAATTGGATTAGATTCTGTCTCAGGTCTTTATTTTAGCTTTAAAATTCTGTAATTCCATTATTAACTATTTTTTATGATATATCTATATCTGTATCTATTTTAGATATATAGTTTAGGGGTCAGCAACTATGACTGTAGCTGCAGTCAAGCCTGTAGCCTGTATTTGTATGACCTGGATAAGAATGATTATTACATTAAAAGAAGAAGAATGATTATTACATTAAAAAATGTTTATTTATTTCTTTTGAAAGAGAGAGAGGTCATGAGAAAGGGGCAGAGAGAGGGAGAGAGAGAACCCCAAGCAGGCTTGATGCAGGGCTCAATCTCACGAACCATGAGATCATGACCGAGCCGAAATCAAGAGTCGGACACTTAACTGACTGAGCCATCCAGGAGCCCCAGAATGATTATTACATTTTTAAAAAGAGAAGAATACTCATAAGAAGAGAGACCCATAAAGCCTAAAATATTTACTATCTCTCCTTTATAGAAGTTTGCTGACTGCTACTCTAGTTTATTGTTGAAATGTGTATAATAACTATAAATAATGGTGACAACTAAATTTTGTCACAGTTTAACTGTCTGCATTGTTTGTCTTACTGGTAACAGCTAATGTTTTGATTTCTTAAATCACTCATACACACACACACACACACACACACACACACACACACAAGTATAATTTACACACTAAAAAGTACCTGAGCATAAGTATACTGCTTGATGAATTTTCACTAAATACAGCTTGTGACAAGCACAAGAAACAAAACATAAGAAGCCTGTTCCCTTCTAGTCATTCTACCAGTAATCAGTATTCTCACTTAAAGCAGCAGAGTTTTGCCTGGTTTTGACTTTCATGTAAATTGAGGCACATAATTTATATATTTTTTGTGTCTGACTTCTTTTACTCAGTGCCAAGATTAATCTATGCTGTTGCTTGTAGTGGTAGTTTTTTCGTTTCCTTACTGTTTGATAGTCTGATTGTGTAACTATAACACAGTCTATCTTCCATTTTACTGTTGATGGGTATTTAGGTTATTTTTTATTTGGAGCTATTATGATTAATCCCTTTCCTTTGGTAAACATATATATCCATTTGATTGGGTCACAGAGTATGTGTGTTTGACTTTAGCAGATATTGTCAAATACTTTTCCAAAGTGATTCATCACCATCAGTGTATGAAAGTTCTAGTTGCCCCACACTCTCACCGATACTCAGTGTTTTCTTTTTTATTTGACTTTCTGGTGGGTATATAGTGGTATCTCATTGTGGTTTTAATTTTTGCTGTCTTGATGACTAATGAAGTTGGGCTAATTTACTTACTAAAATAGTAATTTGTTTTAATAAAGAAGCATTGGTCTGATTGGGGTTTCCTAGCTGATGTCACTTACACAATCTTTGTTTTCTGTTTTACCGTTATTGTTATTATTTACGTATATAATACTGCTGGGGGGGGCAGTCTATCGTCATTACTCCCTATTGGTTTCAAGTGCTGTTCTGGGTTTTGTTGGAAATGTTGAGTTGAGTTGGCGTTATGTTGACACTGACTTTTATTTTGATTTCAGCGACCCAGTCCAATCCAGCTTTACTCCCCTCCTTTTATATTGGCCCCAATTAAAGATAAGCAGACGGAGCTGGGAGAGACTTTTGGGGAGGCGAGCCAGAAGTACAACGTGCTCTTTGTGGGCTACTGTCTGTCTCATGACCAGCGCTGGCTTTTGGCTTCCTGCACTGACCTCCATGGGGAATTATTAGAAACTTGTATTGTAAATATTGCTTTACCAAACAGGTGAGGAGCCTGCGTGTTTATGCTACATATAAATCGATACTGTGCCTTTCCTCAGATAGAAGTCTTTCTGATTTTCCTGTCTAAATGGACTAGGCGCTGTGTGATGGGTGGGTTCTTTGGAATTTTCTGAGTTTTGTCTTACTAAGCGATAACTTCGACTCATTTGGTGACCCCTTCCCCACTTCTTTCTTTTGTAGGTCACGGAGGAGTAAAGTATCTGCACGTAAAATTGGACTACAGAAGTTATGGGAGTGGTGCATAGGTATTGTCCAAATGACATCCCTACCCTGGAGAGTTGTGATCGGCAGACTTGGGCGGCTTGGCCATGGAGAGCTTAAAGGTGAGAGACTCCTAAAGCAGTCAGTACAGGAAACAACGGAAAAGGGTTGAACTAATGTCCCTAACTGAGCTGAGGGAGAAAATGGGAGAGTTGGTAGTAAGAATAAAGCAGATTGATATTCCCTGATTCTTTTAAATGGACAGGATAAACCAGCAGTTTTTAAACTTTTCATTATCAACAAAACCATTTGCCAAAGAAATCTTAAATTTTGGACTCCAGTGTATAAGACAAAAAAGAATGTATTAATATAAAAGTGATAGTAAATTGAATTTCTAACATTTATTTTTGTACTGGGTCAGTGAGATCAAGTCAGTTTTAACATGAAAATTTAAAGAGAGATGGATGAGAGGAGAATCGATTTAGGTTTCTTTTATTATTTTTCATGATTGATGGTGATATAGTTTGTGTGTTTTTGTTTTGGTTGCACAAGAGCAAGACAATCCTGATTTACAAGGACAAGTAGGTGCAAGTTGGAATAGTCTTTATTCACGTTGCCACTGTCTGATATTTTTCAGCCTGGAAGCTTAAGAGAGCAGACTTTTTTTAAGTTGCATGCCTAAATATACCTGCCAACTGCTAATATTTCCTGTCATAAATGTAACAGTCAGTCACAGAGCACTAAAAGTAACTAACGACACAACTGATCGGTGGCAGCAGCCTTGTCTGGCTTTGAGTCCAGCTCATTTGCTGTGCTGGTGTAGCTACTTTGCATGAGCAGTATGCATAGGCCTACGTTATTTTTTTAAAGCCTTAGTAATTAATGACGCGTTTATAAGAAGTTCAGTACATACATAGAGATGGGGGAAGTTTCCTTCTAAGGTCTACACAAAAGCAAAGCACAGATTAGCTTGGTGGTTTTGTGCATGCAGGTGTATTAGAGCCGAGTCAGCAGACTTTCTAAGGAAAGGGCCAAGTAATAAATATTTTCAACTTTGCAGGCCAGCTTTTCACCGTTGCAGCTTCTCAGCTCTGCCATTGTAAAGTCAGAGCAGCCATAGAGAGATAATACCTAAGTGAACGGGTTTGGCTGTGTTCCAATAAAACTTTATTTAGCAAAAAAAAAAAAAAAAGAAAAGAAAAAAAAGGCGGTAGGCAGGATTTGATCTGCAGACCATAGTTTGCGGACCCTTGCATTAGAATGCGTATATTGTTTCTTTGCATGAAATTTGTATCAGGTATTTGTGGAGTCCCTGAAATAAAACCCCTCACGCGATTCAGCTTGGATTAAAGCAAGTGCTCTAGTCAGTGAACTGTCAGGATTTAATAGCGGTTTCTACGTGTATTAAATTACAGAAGTATTAGGTAACTGTTGGGAATCTATTGTGTGCAAAATTTTTTCTACTAATTATACTGTAGGCCAATAGAAAATATTACCCTTTTCATTTTTTAAAGAATAGCATACTTATAGCGAATCTTCTATCAGTAGCCTGGAGGTCTGATGCATTGGGGGATTCATTTCATTTCTGTCAGAAGTCCTATCCTCTCTCCTGGTCGGCCTTGTAGTCAATCTTATCTCTTAAAGGGTTTGAGCTACTCTTAACCCTTGGGAAAAGTTAGAATATAATAGAAAAGGAGAAGAGGGGATAAAAACGTAGCTGTGTCTAGTCACTTGGTGACTGTCTTGGACAGTTACGAAGGCCATTGCCTTCCCTTGTATAATTTTTTAGAAGGGGCACTCTTCTTATCTTTTACGGGAAAGGGATAGAAGTGTGACTGATCCCATCAAAAGGTTGAGAGAAAATGTACTTTTGAGGGATAAAGACACCAAGAAGAGCCTAGTGTACAGGAAATCAGTTTACCAATCTGTATTTCATCCCTTTGGGGATGTAAGGCCCGCACCACATTGCATTTCTATGGGGCAGTATCATATGAGAGCCTGTAGATTTCAGTTAGCTTTGTGAATTTCTGTTTTTTATCACCAGTGTTTGTGATAAAATTCAGGTAATGCTTTTCCTTTCTTACTTGGTTTTAAATACAGAACTCATGCCTGTTTGATTTTTCTATAATTTTTAAAAATACATTCTTCATGACTTGGCCACTTTTATTTTAGCCACTTCAGTTGGAGGTTTTTTAGGAGTAAGAAACAAGAAAAAGTTGTTCCTTTCACCTCTTCACGGGGAGATCAGCTTATTTGAAAAAACTATGTGAAAGCAGAGAACCTGTGGTGGAGTAGTCTTTCGTTGGTGGACACGATATGGGTGGCAGTGTGCTGCCACAGGAACATGATGTGTGTTGGGGGTCAAAAGAGAGGTCTAAGTCCTTTTCCATTCCTGGAGTAACATAACCCTCTACAGTTCTCTGAGTACACATAGTACCTTTGGGTGAAGGCAGTAAACAAATACTAGAAAGAAAACTTAGGCCAGCGTTTTAATCTGAACAATTAGTGTCACATCATTTGGAGCGCTTCACTCACACCCATTGTTTGTTTATCAGCTCTTTGGGGCCTTCTACAAGGGTTCCCCTTGTTTCTGCTCAGCTTGCCTTTCCCGGAAACAGTCAACAGACAGCAGTAAACAGAAATGAGAGGTTTGCCCCCCGTTGTGCATTCTTCTAATGAAAAGGGCTGATAGGGGCAGTGAAAGAACCAGACATGGAGTAAGAGGAGGAGGAGAAAGGATGGAACAGACTGGCCTCATCCTCAAAGAACATTTGAAGCACCTAAATCTGTTTGGGTCTGTGCTGGACTCTCCCAGGTCATTTCAGACATGATTTCAGCATACAGAATAGGAGGCCTTTTGTGTCTTTGTTAATGACGTGTAAGGGAGGCCAAGTAACATTTTCTTTGTAACGAGGAGGGGAACCTGTGTAAAGCCTTATTCCCTTTGGGGCCCAGTCCTGGAAATTCAATTACCAGGCAAATCCGGTAAAACGCTCAAACCTCCTATCACGATGAATTTCTAAAGACTGCGTGTGACTGTGATATTTGGTTTCAGATTGGAGTATCCTCCTTGGCGAATGTTCACTACAGACAATCAGCAAACGGCTCAAGGACGTGTGCCGGATGTGTGGGATCTCTGCCGCTGACTCTCCCTCTATCCTTAGTGCCTGCCTGGTTGCCATGGAGCCCCAGGGGTCCTTTGTAGTGATGCCAGGTAAATCTCCTCTTACCGTTTTCATTAATTAGGTTATCACATCAGTTCAGTCCCTTCCATCTTCAAGTCTACAGACAAGTGTAGAATAGATCTTTATTATCTTTGTGAGAGAAGATTGTATTTCGGGTTCAAAAATTTGGTCTCTTCCAAGGGGAGTGGTCTGTGATTTTGTTATCTCTGTTGACCGTAGTTTGGAAGACAGCGTAAGTCCCGGATATGACTGAGAGCTCTTAGAGTCGTGGCCAGTTACTGTTGCCCGACCCTAATTTGTTGTTAGTGTATGAGGATCACCCTCCAAAAACCACGAAAGTGAACACCACCCTGATACGTGTTGGAGTGTGTGTTTGAAGACACATATTTGACGGAATCTGTAAGCAGCCTCCAGAGGATATTTGGAGTGTTTCTGATGTGGTTGCGGAGGAATGGTGAGGCAAATAGAGCTGAAAGAGTTGGCACAGTATCCGGCCCGTGGTAAGCTCTCAGTAAATGCGACTCCCAGGGTGTGGATAGCCAGAAGATTGTGGCCACAGAAGTTTTAAAAAATCAGCAACTAAGCAATTTGATAATTTTTTAGCTAAGCAGTTTTATACCTTTTTTTAGTCTGTTCTTATCCTCCAGTTCTCTCTGATCAGATGGGAGATTCCATCCCCATAAAAACCAGTAGCGTTATGTGAGATGATGTTATTTGTCATCAGTCCAGTGAGAGGCACATGTCCTGTGTTGGCCTCATTAGGCCCCAGGTTACTTGTTGCCTGCACCACTTGGGCAGATTTCACGACGTCTTTGTTCTGTGTCCTCACGATGAAATGGGGATAATAGTTCTACCTCAGGGTAGCTACGATGACTGAGTGAGATGACGTCCGTGAATAAGGAGTTCGGCACAGAATCTGGCACGTAGTAAGCATTCAGTAAATGTTAGTTATAATAGTTATTCGCTGAATGGTACCGTGTCTACAGAATTGTGTTGTTTAGGAGAACTTTATAAATTGTGAGCAACCACAGGAAAAGAGAAAGTAGATCTATTTTAGAACTACTTCTTAAATAAGTAGTTAAAACATAGTTGGTGGTGGGGTGCCTGGGTGGCTCAGTCAGTTGAGTGTCTATCTCTTGATTTCAGCTCAGGTCGTGATCCCAGGGTGGTGGGATCGAGCCCCGTGTTGGGCTCGGTGTTGAGCGTGGAACCTGCTTGGGATTTTCTCTCTCTCTCTCTCTCTCTCTTTCTCATTCTCATTCTCATTCTCTCTCTCTCTCTCTCCCTCTCTCTCCCTCTCCTTCTCCCTCTCCTTCTCCCTCTCCCTCTCCCTCTCCCTCTCTCTCTCCCTCTCTGCCTCTCTCCCTTCCTCCCTCTGCCCCATTCACACACACACTCTCTCTCCCCTTCTAAAATACAAAAGTAGAAATTTAAGAAAAAAAATTTTTGGTGGGCTCAGTCTGATTTTATTTTAACCTTCCCCATGTTCAGTGAGGCTTGGATTATTACAGCCCTGTGCTTAGAGTCTATTTCTGGGAAGCTGTTTTAACAGTGAGGTCGAACTTCGGATGTGTATCCATCCTGGCAGTTGTGTCAGACTCCTGTCTCTCCAGTTCAGGTTCTCCTGTAACTTCGTTTCTGGAGTTACTTACCGATGCACAGAAGGAATTGGTACACTTCGCTCTCTTTCTCTGTCTTTTTGCAAGACGCTGTCACAATGGGCTCTGTATTTGGCCGAAGCACCGCGCTGAACATGCAGTCGTCGCAGCTGAACACCCCTCAAGATGCCTCCTGCACACACATCCTGGTGTTCCCCACCTCGTCAACCATCCAGGTGGCCCCGGCAAACTACCCCAACGAAGACGGGTTCAGCCCCAACAACGGTGAGTGTGGAAGGCGCGAAAGGAAAGAGCTCCAGGTCTCCCACAGGAGCAGAGCTAAAGGGTGTGCTGGGTGCCCTGCTGCCTGTGTTGCAATAAGCAACGTAGAGAACGTGAAGAGGGTATTCGGGGTTGGGGCAGTCTGTCTGGCCTGGAAGATTTGTGTGCACTGTTGCCGAGCCCAAATAAATATCTCCCTTTCTCGCATAATTAGTGTTCTGTTTATCACTAACGGCAAAAAAATACCCGGTTGTAGTGTCCTGCACACAGGAGCCACTCTTGCAGTAAATAGTTGGTGATCGGATTGGAGAAGGATGAAGACCACTAGGCATGAAGTAGCTCCTGTCTCTAGGGGTCGGCGGGGGGGAATCCATTATTTGATTATTTAAGTATTCTTCATCAGTGTTTTTGGTTTGGATATCTATTAAGGCATTTGTTAAGCAGCGGCTGTTTACAAACTGTAAAATGCTCAGTATTATGTAGCCATTTGCATTGGGTTTTGAAGAATTTTTAATACCTACCAACATTTACTCTTGTTAAATGGGGAGGGTAAAAGGATGCCAAGTTTTATATACAGTCTGATCATAATGGAGTAACGATATGTGAATAAGAATCGTAGCAAAAATGTTCACGGTAATTGCATTTTGGGTGATGGTTTTCCCTTTTTATACTTCTCTTTCCAAATTTTCTGTTCTCCGTGTACCTTACTTTTATAATGTGGGAGAGGATTTCTTAGTGAAAACATCATGCTTTGATCTGCTTTTGGAATAGGTCTCCAATTTCAGGGCAAGTTCACACCTATTAACATGCATTAATTCAACCTCTGGTATTTTTGATGCTAATTGGATGCATGGACAGAGTCTGCTGTTTTCTTGGATGGTGTCAATTTTAACTTTGTTTAATAATTAAATTGCTTCTTTAGCTGTTTTGCCATTTTTTTTTATGTGCCCTTGGAGGCTCTACAGAGCGTGGAGTTTTGTTTTATGTTCTTTATTTCTCCAGTCTGTTAATACTTCACATTAGAAGATCATTGAACAGAACATAAAATGAAAAAAACAGTTTTCAGTACCTCCCATCCAGTAGACACACATTAAATCTTCCCACGTTGTTAACAGCATGCACTTGTAATGGTGATGGGCCAACAAAACAGTATGTTGTCGAAGTTGCGGATATAGATTATTTTTGAAATCTTTGTGCTTTTTCTCCCTCCTTTCTAGATGACATGTTTGTTGACCTTCCATTCCCAGATGATATGGATAATGACATTGGCATCTTAATGACTGGCAACCTCCATTCCTCTCCCAACTCCTCCCCAGTTCCTTCCCCAGGCTCTCCTTCTGGAATTGGTGTGGGCTCTCACTTCCAGCATAGTCGGGTAAGAATGATCTGAAGTAGGGCCTTCAGGGGCAGTAATCCTCCAGAAGTGTGATTGCCTGCCTCTTTGCTTTGTGCGCCTTTCTTCCTGATGGTCTTGGTCCCTGGTGTGAGCGAAATCAGTGTGGAAAAGTGACTCTGTAGTTGTTCTGTTTTGAACGATGGCAGGAATTTGAAAGAAATGCGTTCTTATTCCCGAAAATGTTCCTGATGAATATGTTTTATCAGCAGGAAGGCATTTTGCAATGACTGTTTTCTTAGCAAAAATTAGTTTTGGTCGATTGGTTGCTGCTTCCCAGTTATTTCTTATTTTTTGCCAAAATAGTGGCTTTTCAGAGGCTAGTTCAATGGCCCTGCTTTTTTAACACGTAAAGTAACTGTGTTAATTGAAGAACACATTGTTGATGGTTGATTATTCTGAAATGAGCCTTACTGTTCTTGTTTCACATCCTGGTGCCTTTGTTTATACGGTTCCAGTCTTTTCTGTAGCTAGGTGCCAAAATGGCAAGGGCCCACAGGTTGATTTTGGAGAAGTGTCCAGGTTAATGCCCTAGGATTAAGACAAAACACCAGAGTTTACAACCAGTTTCACCTTTAAATATCCCAGGGATATTGGAGGTGGATTAACAGAGGATTGAAGAGTTAAAGGTTCTGCTATAGCTTGTGTTAACTTTGTTTAAAAGCTAGATGATTCATGGGGCGCCTGGGTGGCTCAGTCAGTTAAGCGTCCCACTTCAGCTCAGGTCATGATCTCACTGCTCATGGGTTTGAGACCCATGTCGGGCTCTGTGCTGACAGCTCAGAGCCTGGAGCCTGCTTCCGATTGTGTGTCTCCTTCTCTCTCTGCGCCTCTCCCACTCACACTCTGTTTCTTCCTCTCAAAACTAAATAAACATTAAAAAAAAAAAGGTAGATGGTTCATGCCTTATTACTCTTTTGTACCTTCTGTTTAAAATATGAGATTGAGGGTTTAAGGCATAGAAAAATGGCTGTGTCCAATATCTTAAAGTGGGCAGGAATAACCAACTCTGCTCACACTCATTTAGACACAGAGTTGTAGTTAGAGGACTTAGGTTTCTGTCTGTGGAACTTTATTGCCAGCCTGGAGTTCACTGAAGGACAATCAGGAGAAAAGATTTAAAACGTTAGTCAAAGAGCAGATAAAACCAGGGGAGAGCAACTCAGTAAACTATCCTCATGGAGCTACCTATCTCCCATTTTTCCTTTCTAGAAGGAAGGGATTTTAAATGTGTTTATTTCCTCCATAGTCATTTGCCAGTTAATGACAGTTTATTGGTTCTTTGGAGATTGGTGTGATAGGAACCAGGTCCACAGATTTTACATTAAGTAGTTGTAATTTAGGATTAATGTGAATTCTAGAGGCAAATAGCAACTAAGAGTGCATGCCTTAGAGTTTGGTAAATGGAGCTCAGAGTTCCAGCTGTATGGCTTCTAGCTTTGTGGCATTGAACAAACTCGCTTGACCTGTCTTAGCCTTAGTTACCTTATCTGTGAAATGGAAATAACAGCAACTCCCTTTCTGTCGTGGTGGTTGTAATTTGGTTTATCCATTAACAAAGAATTGGTAATTGAAGTGTAAGGTTAGTTTTGTAAGAAACAGAGGTTTGCTGTATTTTCTGCCTCTGTTGGAGCCTCAAGCCCTAAGTCTGTAATGGAGTGTCAGAGTTTAAACCGCACTGTTTTCTGAAGCTAGTCAGGCGGCCTTTTCTCAGTCCTCAGCACCTGCAGCCCGCTGACCCCCCGAGAGGCTTTCAGGATTTCCTCTTTCTGAACCGTTAAACATTCTTTGATATCCAATTAAGACATTACAACAGGGAAAAGAATTTGTTCAAGGCTGGGGTAAGTTTTTATTTTTTAACCAAAAATACAACTTGATGTAATAGTTGGGGATGATTTTTTTCCCCTGAAAACAGAAGGCCTTTGAAAACAAACGATTACTTATTATTGCTTGCATAATAATAATTGCATAATTGCTTTCAACCCTTGAAGCCAGCTAAAAGAATCAAAGATGAGGAAAATGCCAGTTGCAGAAATGCACAGTCAGGCTCTTGCAGGAGTCTTGTATTTAAGGAGATTGCGGAGAGTGAAAACATGGCCTCTTCACAGGCAGGTCCCCCCGTGCCGGGAGGTCAGAGACACTGGCGCCACCCAAAGAGCCGTGAAGTGTCCTGTTTTCCCAGTGTCCGTGTTGTTGACAGTAGACGGTCAGGTGCTCTTGTGTATTTTAGTTGGTTGCTGGTGAAGGAGCACCTGGGCTTGGGGGCTCCCTCAGCTGCCAGAGTCCATTCTTCCCGCGTGTAGTTGGATGCCGGATGCCACGGAACGCACCCAACATTTAACAGAAAAGAAACCAGAGCAAATCAACCTGTATTTGCTTGACTGATGTAGTTAGTTTTGCTGGTACCTTCCGCCTGGGCCGTAGTTTTCATCCGATGTCTGTCCGTGCAGCAGGGACCGTGCCTCTCCTTATTGACCTTTCTCGGTCACCTGGCGTTTTTGTGTGAAAAGCTGTCAGAAGGGGGACTATGATGTGCAGAATGACTTGATAAAGTTGATTTTCAGAACTTTATTTGAAGTGTCACACGCTGATCATGCTCTCGGGACTTTGTTTTTCAGAGTCAGGGTGAGCGTCTTCTTTCTAGAGAGGCACCCGAGGAGCTGAAGCAGCAGCCCCTGGCCCTTGGGTATTTCGTGTCAACTGCCAAAGCGGAGAATCTCCCCCAATGGTTTTGGTCATCATGTCCCCAGGCTCAGAACCAGTGCCCCCTCTTCCTAAAGGTTGGTTTGGTGTCATATTTGAATTTTCGGGGGAGGAGTGACTTCTGCTGAAATTGTCTCAGTCACCACAGTCTCACCGTGTCCCCTGTTTTCTTTCACATCTACTTATACTCTGAGGACATTTTCATTACAGTTGCGGGGGGGGAGCAGGATTTAGGAGAGAAACCTGAAACCACATCACAAGGGAAGCAATCACGTTAACCCAAGGAGGAGACTTTGTGGGGCCCTCAGGGCACATGTCGGGTGGATACGTGGTCGTGGTCGTATGTAACAGTCTTTCTCCCAGGTCCACAATGCATTGCCACCGGTGAAGTTAAGCTTGGGTGGATGTGATCATTGTGGGCTGAACTCTCCCCCTTTGCCCCCCCTCCCCCACAAGCTTCAGCTTTCTTCATTAGAGTAGGGCAAGAGGCAGCTAAATTTACATTTATTTACACATGCTCCTTCCTGTATGTGTCTTAGAACCTTTTAATGCAAATTAAGGGTTAAAATAAAAGATCTCCTCCTTCCAGTTTGGATGAAAGAACCTGGAATGAAATCCATGTCTCAACCACAGATTGGCAAAAGGCCTAAAGTTTGACAACATGCTCCATTGGCAGAACTGTGGAGAGATGGCCCTGGTGCCAGTAGGACAGCCAAGTGATACCGCCCCACACATTTCCCTTTTGATGCAGCGAGGCCACCTCTGGAAATCTATTCAGAAGAAACTGACAAAACCAAAAAATGATAAATGTAAAAGATTAGAAACACCGGAACTGGCCGAATGAACCAGTGTATCCATTCAGTGGAGTGTTAGTTATCCGTAACAAAGGGAGGATGACTATAATATAATCATTCTGTGGAGTGTAGGTTACCTTGTAGTAATTGATAAAGTGTGTGCAGACACACACACACACACACACACACACACACACACACACACACCTACTTGTATTTTCTAAAAGGAATAATGGAAGGTTAAACCAAAAACAATTGAAGCAGTTTCTTTCAACTAATGGCTGTAACATATTATTATGAAATCAAGGAAGTTCTACCACATAAGTCGGTGTCGTCTTTATTTTGAATTAGACTTGTCACTGTGAACCTAGATTTATTTTCTCCTCTTAGGAAAGATACACATATTTTTTAGCTTGGTCTACTGAGAAAGCTTACGAGCAGCGACAGGATCAGTAAACAGTGCTCTTGCTGCACTTGTGGTTCTGAAATACCATTTATCATTCAAGAGAACCGGAGTTCCTTTGAAGAATGGACTGACGTGTGGGTCTGAAGTAAGAAGGATTCAAGATGAACCTAGGATATATGGTCACACCTAAAAGCAGGGAAGTTACTTAAGATCATTAGAGTTACTTCAAAGGGCCCGCCAACTGGAGGGTTCCCATTGCCCAAGGATGGGACAATTTGAACATAAAAAAGAACAATGGTAGCAGTAGATTGAAACAAATCCAAGGGTTCGTGCTGAAAACCAGAACATTTTAGTCACCCTTTGAAGCTACTGGAACAACAGTTCATTAATCTGAAACCTAAAAAATAAAGAAGCATTTATATTAGCTGTCCTCAACACACTGCCTGTCTCAGTTATTTCATAACGTGTGCTAAAGCCATGATAGCGGGTGGGGCGTGCCGGGAACGTGCTGACGGCAGCAATGAGCCGAGCTGCACGTGGGGCGGCGCACGTTCACGCCTCTCGAGGTGAGGCATAGGGAGCTCGTAGCGCCAGCCACGAAGTGTGCTTGCACCCCGCGCCCTCCCCGCCCCCCAGAAGGATCTGAGCCGAATTGAGCCTCTAGATCTATCCACTTATGGGAAGTCAGGATGGAAGGACGTGTTACACAACCACCACCACAAGGGCAGAGTCGGCCGTATCCAGGCCGTGGAGATGGTGGGGCCTTTTACAGATGAAGACCTGAAGAGGCACATTATCGAATCATTTGTGACGCACTGGTATTTGCAAAGCTAGCTTTTTTTTCCACCTCCAGGGTGTGGAGTTCTTTGGGATCACATCAGGGTTACCGAGAGCTTAAAACTGAGGCTCCTGGGAGCCGAGAGGCCGGGAAAGTAACCGTGTTTGTTCTCTTGCCAGGCTTCGCTGCACCACCACATTTCTGTAGCACAGACGGATGAACTTCTCCCTGCCAGGAATTCTCAGCGGGTTCCCCATCCTCTTGACTCCAAAACCACATCTGACGTTTTAAGGTAGATTGTTTTAAGGCATAATAGCAGTTACAGCTTGCTACAGTCTTCCTTTAGTTTTGTTTTTCCAAGGTGTTTACTTAAAGTGTGGAAAAGGCGCTGCCTTTTGTGCAGCGGAGTACCGTCTGAGCAGCCAGGGAGAGCTGCGTGCAAAACCCCACATACGAGTGCAGGTCAGGGAGACTGGTATTCTTGGTTCCGTTTGACGCGTGTGTGCACGTACAGTGGCCCGTGCTTCCTGTGTAAAGGAGACGTTTTATGGTGATGAAAATAGATCAGAATTAGGGGTGGGTGGTTAGAAGACAGAGCCTGGGACATAAAGCACTTGGCTTTGAAAGCATTTTTTACTCCCCCTGACATAGATTATATAAATAACATTAGAGCATGAATTCCACAGTTGGGAAATGTCTCCCAGAAGCATATGCTAATTCTCTCGCACTTTAACAGACCATGAGCATTCTCCATGTACCTTGAGGAAGTCTGCAGGCGTCTTCTAGTGTTCGCTAATAACTCTTAAATGATTTAGAAGTTATAGTTAAGCGAGGATCCAGTCAACATGATGTTTCAGGCTTTCAGGGTCTGTAGTGCAGCACTGTCCAGTAGAACCGTGATGTGAGCTGCATATCTAATTCAGTTGTTTTTAGTAGCAACATCAAAATAATAAAATAAATGGATGAGGTTGATTTCAAAAATAAATTTGTCGGCTTTATCAAAGATACATCAAAGTAGTATCAAGTATACGAAAAGCAGTATCATTTCAGTAGTTGACCCACATGAAAATATTCATGAGCCATCTCGCCTGCTTTTTTAAAAGACCAGTTCCTTGAAATCCAGCAACTCTTTTTGACATACAGCGTATCCGAATCCACTTGTGGCCGTGGCTGCCATACTGGACAGTGTGGGTCTAGATGAGGTGGGTACGGGGGGGAAAGAACCACGAGGAAACCCGGGGGCAAGCGAAAGACTGACGTACATGGAGCCTCGTCCTGCTGACTCGTGGAACGTTAAAACGTAAAAGCGCTGCTGTGGCCCGTGGCCCTGACCTGTGTGCTCTCTCCGGCAGGTTCGTTTTGGAGCAGTACAACGCTCTGTCCTGGCTCACGTGCAATCCGGCCACCCAGGACCGCACCTCCTGCCTTCCCGTCCACTTTGTGGTGCTCACTCAGTTGTACAACGCCATCATGAACATACTTTAATTGGAGAAGCACTTGTTCTCCCTGGCTGGGTTCCTCCTCCCTGCAGCCTGAGTCCAAGGAACCTGCTACACTCTGCACGTGCCCCACACGCTCTTCTTGAGAGACCGCTCTCCACAGTCCTGCACTGTGACTACTCCTCGGCAGGCACATGTCATTTCTGCAGTGTTCATTACCAGAGTGATGCATTGACACTTCTCTCATGGACCTGGAAACTTCCATAAGCGGTGACTTCTAGCCAGTGTTCTGGTGTGTGCAGCCCCAAACCACGGGTCCACAGGAAGTTTTTGGTGGTGGTGGTGGTTTTTAAGAGGGCAACAGAAGAGACAGTATCCTTTTGCACAAGAGTCTGTGTTTCCAGTCTCCGTTTAAGAACAAGGGCAGTTTAGCCCTTTTGGATGAAATCCTCTAGTTACTGGTGTATGGCCTGTGGGTTACCTGAACTCCACCATCTGGAACTTTTTAAAAATAAGAACCAGCTCAAGTATATGATTTCATAATGGGGTTTCTGTCTCCCTAGTGGTCCCATCTAGGTTGGCATGAATGCTTTGGTCGACTTCATACCTGTGTGTAGATACAAAAGGTCTGGAGACATCTTCATTTTGTTTATTTATTTTAAGTTGTTTTGTCATATTTTTTTTGTGACTTTTACTTTTTTTAAGTCATGAGGACCAGGTACAGTAGCTGAAACCCAACTCAGACCCACCATAGGATTCTTTGACTACATACCTCTGTCCTAGAAGCCGGAAAAGGAGTGAAAACAGATTGGGGAGACATGCCTGAAAAGTAATATATTCAAAACCACCCAGCAGTAGGCTTTATTAAGAACAAACTGGGTAAAACATTCTGCCATGTTTCTTATTAAAAGCGGCCAGCGTTACACGAAGGATAACATTTTTGTACAGAAGGCAGTCAAGCTCCACCCAGAGCCGTGGAGCCAAGTACCTTCATTAGTTTTATACAGTCACAATGGAAATATATTTTCTAGCGAATTCTTATTGAAAGCCAGGTCTCTCCTCTCATTAGATCAAAAGGGACTCATGTACATATCATAATTGAAAGTGTTTGCTCATAAAATCAGTTACAAATATGGTGACTTTTTTCTGGACCATAGGAATATTATTTCAAAGAAATATTACAACTTAACCATTAAATTAGTACTTGAAGTTGAGCCTTTGTGGTGGGACTTTTTAAAAAAAAAAAAAATGCCTTTTTAAAGCATTAATGGCTAATTGAAGTATTTTATGACTCCTCATTCCAGGCCCAAGAGGGTTGTCTTTAAGACCCCGTTTCTGACCCTGACGTTGCAGCGCGTTTCTGTCTGAGGGCAGTGGGCGCGGGCTTGCCTCCCGCAAGCCGCGCTGGTCAGGCTGTCGAGCTCTAGTCATCTGTGGAGAGAGAATCATGCAAATTTTAAAGTTCTTCCAAGAGACTTCCATATCCTGGTTATTAACAAAAAAAAAAAGAAAAAAAAGAAAAAAAAGAAAAAAAGAAAAAAAAAGAAAATGTAATAACTGATATGATTTTGTAAAAGTATTTTTCTTGAAATAATCTAACGTTTAAAACATTATATTAAAAAAAAAAGTTGTGTGGTGGGAATATGTAAGCAGAGAAATAACTTGTAAATGGATAATTTTATTCTCTGTACCACCAGTTGGGGGTGGGGGTGACTTTCGCAATGTATAGGTTAAAAAAATCTGATATATCAAACCATTTGTATCTAATGTGTACAGTGTAAAATTGACTTTAAAAATATTGCAGTGCTATTTTTTCTTAATCAGAAAGGAAAATTCTCAAGGCCTTTTGAAGAGCATAGATGATGAAGATTGTAAACTTGTATAAAATTATCTTGGTGAGAAGACAAATTGTAAAGTAGATATTTGTAATCTTTTACCACTTTGGGGTTGCTTTTTTTTCCCAGAATTCATCAGAACTTTGAATTTTTTTTTTTTTTTTAATATGGGCTGTTTTTAATGCAGGGGCTTTTCTTCCCTAGAAACCCAATTCTAAGCAAAAAAAGAAAAAAAAAACACAAAAAACAAAAAAACCCCTACAAAAATTAAAAAAAAAAAAAAAAAGGCAGCAAAGGGTAGTTTTCATCTGGTGTCTTTTATTTAAGTTTTTTAAGTTAAGAAAAGCTGGTGACATATTTATACGTTTTTGTGCAAAAATAAATGAATGGCAATAGATTTTAAAAAATCTTATTATGTACTTCTGTGTGAAAAAGTCTGTATAATATTTCCCTTAAATATGCATTATTTTACTTGTGAGTTTTTTACTGAATTAATCTGAAATGTACAAGCCCTGGATTTGCTACAGAGTGAGAAGTTATTTTATTTTTTTTTTTTATTTTTAATTTTGGAAATTCTGCAGAAATCAGAACTCTTACCATGGTTTGAACTAAAAGGGGGAAATGGGGAGGGGAGAGGGGCGGGGTTGTCCAGCATGCTTGTATGTATATTTCAGAACCTTTTTTAAATGTAAAAGCTGTACATTTCTGGGAAGTTCTGAATTTCTTTGGTTTCCTTTTTTCCTTCAAGCATTTTGCAGTGAGCTTCTTTTATATATAGCAAACAATTTGAAAGAATACAAAAATATGTGAAGTTCATTTAAAACCACAGTATCGCGCTGGGACAGTACACTAAGAGACTTTGATAAAAAGAAACAATACTAAAAGGCCTCCATTTTAAATGTCATTCATATATACCTTGTGAATGAGAGCTATATACTTTTACACACTTTTTTAGAGGAATAAATTATTGAATTACTGAAATTTGAGTGGCTTTTTTCCCTCCCATCCTGCCTTTGTAACAGAATCATCTAAGCCTGTTCAAAAGGTGCATAATGGATTGAATAGTCCTTGGCTAGTAGCCGGGCTCTACCTTCCAGAGTAACACGGGCATAGACTTTTACTGCCCTAATCACCCTCACCAGCAACTGTTCTCAGATTGTATTCTCATTCTCATGCTCCAAGGTACAGCTGCATTCCTAGAGCAGTGCTTAGAGACTACGCATGCACGCGCATACACACACACACACACACACACACACACACACACACACACACACACAGCATTGAATTAGGAGCCCTTGTGTTTAGTTCTTTAACTGTTTTGAATAGATCAGATCTGTGTCTCCCAGCTCTAAGATTGTAGTCAATCCTAGAAGACATTACAAGTCTGTTTTCTACTTCCTTTCTCTTCATGGTCTGGGTCAGTTTCTTTTTGATGTGCCTTAGAAATAACAGATCTCTCCTTGTTCTCTGCCCCATTTATAGGCTGGTGAGAGTAGTGTGCCATTGAACACCCCGGGTACAAGCAGGGCTCTGGTGGACCATGCAGCAGCCACCGTGGTATTCCCCTGGGGTCCATCCAGTAGGAAAAACCTGCGTGCTCTTAGGAGCAGAATCTCGTGCTAAAACGGTGAACCCCAGGACTTGGCAGAACTTACACAGTTTGGATAAACCGAAACCTTGCTTTTAATCTTCTTCCATTTAGAGATATACACATTGTTCTGAATTTAATGTTGTCTGAATGTAGAGGTAAAGCTGTTGACATTACTCGGCCTCAGGTATTTTATCTGCAGATAAGGGACAAGGCTGAGTCTCTGAGAAATGCTTCGCAAACGCAACGCCGTGACCATGTTATTATAGTTGTACCATCGAAGATGGCGAAAAGCGAGGCCACGTTTCAGTGAGAAGACCATTTTGATGTCTGTCTCGTCAGTCACCAGCCACAGCGCTGTAAGGCTGCTTGCCACAAAAGCATTAAACAACTACACACTTCCTGCATCCGTTGTAATCAGGCTAGGCCCCTTAATCATCAGAATTAGATGGTGTTTCTTCAGGTGTTCATTAGTTCAGATACTCAGCTCATACATCGGATGGGACTTTATCCAACAGTTTGGGGAGGTGGTTTTCATAACCACTAGCTGTACCAATTTGGCGACAGTAGCTAAACCTCTTTGAGGCAGAAAAGTTATTTCTCAAATGCATTTAGACATTTTGCACATCAGCTGTAGATAAATCTGACCGGGCGCTCAAGAACCGTCAGCCTCCAGCCGTTTGCTCCGCTCGGATTCCATACAACGCCAGCCCCTTCACCCCCTCCAGTGATGCCATGGCGTCGTTTAATGTTCTCGATGTTCA
This sequence comes from Panthera uncia, assembly GCF_023721935.1. Taxonomy (NCBI): domain Eukaryota; kingdom Metazoa; phylum Chordata; class Mammalia; order Carnivora; family Felidae; genus Panthera; species Panthera uncia. The sequence continues at coordinate 78,794,546 of NW_026057586.1, forward strand.
GGAAGTTGCGGGACAAGGAATTTGTTCCCAACTGTTAACAAAGAGCCAAAAGAATTTTTTTGTAAAAATTGCAGTTTGTCAATGGAAGTTTTTAAAAAGATTTCTCAGAAGACTCAACTCCAAAGCAGGAGCCACATACTGGAAACTGTCCTTGGTACTGGTCATTCACCCAACACAAGCCCTTACACAACGAACATTTTTTTTTCACTTTTGAATTCACTACATGCTCAAATCCTGCCAAGATGCGATTTTAATGTATCACCATGTTATCTTGGTGTTAAATGATTCGCTTCTTTATATCCCCTTGACAAAAAGGTCACTTTGACAGTAATTATTTCATGTTATTAATACCTAATGAGACACCATTAGAAAATCCTGTTGTGCCAGGTAAATTGTACGGTTGTAATGATTGCCCTGGGCATCTTATTCTACTTGGAACCAGATTTACCGGTCTTCCGCTCCTTCGCTTGAAAATTTCAGGTCAAGTTTAAAAAAGATTTGTTAACACTTACTGCTTCTGGCTAGAACTCTAAAGTAATGGAAAGAAATAAATAAAGTATACTTTTTATATATATATATATATATATAATATGAATAATTACTCTGTAAATATATATATATATATGAATAATTACTGTCAAATTATATATATGTATGAATAATTACTGTCAAATTATATATATATATATATATATATATATATATAAAGTGATGGTAAGAAATAAAAGTGGATGAGGAAGAAAGCTTACTCTCCAGGACAGAGTTTGGGTAAGACTAAAATAGTGATTTTTCTCTGTAAAGGTTATTTCCTCAATAAGCATTAGTTAGCAGGTGATAGGAAGGCACAGACAATGTGGGGGTCAGTGTTTTGTTGTTTTAACAGCAGGGAAGTGAAAAAAGCACATGTTTTATTAATCTGCTAAAAGCTGGCGTCTGGGCTGTTAACTCAAGGCTGTTCATTTACAGGTGGCAAAGCAAGTCTGTCCGAAGAGTGCTTACCATCGCGCAGTACTCAGAACAGGCAACCCATAGAAATGAGCACCTCTCAGTGTTTCCTGGCTATCGCTGCCTTCATTGCTTCATGGTCTCGTTAACAGATGGGGCATGTTGCAATCTACCTGTTTCATAAAGCCAGACGATATTCAGGAAGATTGGCCACGCCAGGGTGAAGAGTAAAGGGCTAATGCAAGAAATGTTTGCTCTGGGGGTAAATCAATTTGATTGAACATGTAAGATCATAATTGTTGGCTTATTTAATTTGAGCTTGAACATCTTCCAATAAGCATTTATAAGTTAGCTTCTCTTCTTTACATCTCCTTTGTTCACGTGGACGCCTTGATGTTCTTTATTTACATACATCGTTTACATAAATACCTTCCTGCCTGCTTCCTGAACACTTGTGTAAGTTTTCATTCTAGAAGAGTTAATGTTCAGATAGTTACATATATACGCACGTACCAATTTTTTTCCTGTTGATAGATCTCTTCAAAGCTGATGGAGGTTCTCTCCCTTGTCAGGTCTAGGGAAGTCAAGTCTGCTTCACAGGATGAACTGATGACCTTCTGGTCATTTTCTGGGACGTGGGAGAGTTGACTTTACGTGACAAGTCTATTGGGCCTGATGTGGGCACCCAGGAAACATGAGCTGAACACAGACTGTTGAAAGAGTGGAATCCACCACAAAAATCAGAAATAATTTACAAGCAAATTCATCACATCTTGATGCCTTTATGGAGAGCAGAAAATATGCTTTTTATATATTAGAAGATACAGGAACTTCTTTTGTTGTTGTTGATCTAGGTTTTCTATTTCCTCTGTCAATTTTGGTAATTTGGATTTTCATAGGGAAAAAAATTGAGTTTTTCCAGCGTATTCGTATGCGGCTCCTTGCTTCTCGTTTCTGAAAATACTGATGCATTCTTTTTTCCCCTTGATTTATTTTCTGCAGTTCGCGGTTTTCTAGTTTTGTTTGATTTTTTTCCAAAGAAATAGCTCATGGATTTAACAATTGTGCTGTTTTTATCCTGGCTTTTATCTTGCAATTCCTTTTCCTAGTTTCCTTGAGGGTTTGTGTCATTTTCCTTGAATCTTAATTGCCTGCTTAGTTAATTTATTTTCGCTTTTGATGACACAGGCATTTATATAGCTTCCTCAAGTTACACACTGAAGTCTTCATGTGTATGCATTTTTCTAGAGAGAAGGCCTGTTGCGTCACATTCTGGAGACTTCTGACCCTGACAGGGATAAAAATGACTGATCTGGGACTGTGTGAAAGCTGATTGCATCCTGCAGGTTTTAATATTTAATGTTTTCATTTTATTTTTAGACCCTTAGGTCTTCATTTCCTTTTTTTTTTTTTTTTTTTTTTTTTT
>NW_026057586.1:78797016-78812200 GCF_023721935.1 Panthera uncia
TTTTTTTTTTTTTTTTTTTTTTTTTTAAATAAAGGAAAGTTCTCTTTGGAATCAAAGTTTCTTGGACTCTAATTTCCTCTTACTACAATGTAATCTAGTAATGATTGGTTCTTGCAAACATCCTCTGGAAACTTCGAAACAAGGTGTGCCCTTAGTAGGCAGTGCTGTCCCATAGAAATATTAGGTGAGTCATACATGTAATTTTCTATTTTTGAGCAGCCACAGAAAAAAGGAAAAAGGTGAAAATAATTTTATTAATATATCTTACTTAACCTAATATATCCACATTCTTATATTTCAACATGAAATAATATAAAAATTGGCAATGAGATACTCAGCATTTTTATTTTTGCACCCAGTCTTCAAAATCCAGTATTTATCGTACATTTACGGCACATCTAAATTTGGAAGCTAAATTTTCAATGGTTAAAATAAAAATGTGGTTCCACACAACAAAGTTGCATTTAACAGAAAAACTATTTTATGCTGCATTCCTTTTTATTAAATCTTAATTGAATTTTAATTAAAGTCCATTAAAATTTAAAAATTAGTTCCTCAGCCACGCTTACCGCATTTCAGAGTATTGGCCACACAGCCCTCCTATTGGAAGTGTGGCGCGAGGGCATAAGGTTTGAAACCAATTAATCCTATCCGGGGTGTATTTTCTGTATCTCCTACGCCCCAGTCAAGTCCTCAGGCTCTGTCCTAGGCGGGTAGTAGGAGTTAAAGTTTCTCCCTGCGATTTTGGGCTGTCCTTTTTTCTTTTGTTATTGCATTATTGGTGCATAAAATTTTATGATGTATTTTGTTATGTGCTTTATTTCTGTATCGTGACCCTTCGTAATTGCTTTAAATTATCCTTTGATATTAATATTACCCCTCCTGTTTCCATTTAGTAGAATCCTGGTGTTAAATCTTTGACCAACCTTTTATTTTGAACCTTTGTCATTTTGTGTTAGGTGTTCTTCATACGTGTTGTTGCATTTTATTTCTTAACAATAATTTCATTTCAATCGGGTGGTTTTTACCACTTGCATTTTCTGTTCTGTGTTACACTTGTCAGCCAATTTTTATGAAAATATACATATTTATTTGCTTTTACTTTTTAGTTTTGCCTTTTTGTGTATGGACTCTGCTGTTTGCTTTGATCTCGCAAAACATTTTGGAAAGAAACCTTCCTTCTTGAATTCTATTAGTGGTACCTTAAAACAGTCCACAAACATTCACAGTGCTCGTACTCCCTACGTTCTCATTGAAAAAAAAAAAAACAAACCACTCACGTCTTCTCCACCATCCCACCTCCATCTACCCCCACTGCCAAGGGCGTGTGGCGTCTTGGGGCAGTGAGCAGAGCTCCCAGGCCAGGCTGGGCGGCCAAGCCCGTTCCCTTCTTCAACTCGGGGCTGTTTCTAGATTCCACTCCCGTCCAGTCCCCATCAGCTTGCCTCCGTCACGGGGCGCGTGTCCCGCCATCACGTCGGCCCCTCACCCGCTGGCTATTCTCTGAGAAGTCCAATCCCAAGTTCTCCAGGAGCCGGTGAGCATTCGGATTCCCAGGCAACTCCGCTCCAGGCGTCAGTGGACTGCACTTTGCAAGATACTCGTCCAGTTCAACTTCTACTAGGCTAACATGGGCGGGCGGGCGTTGGTAATTCGTACCTTAGTACAGTCAATCGCCATGGCCATGTTAAAACCCCGAATCTTTTCTCTCCCAGGACTTCTGTTTAGGTCAGCTCACCCTTCCCCCCAAAACTCCCAGATCTGTGGCCTTAGATTTCATATTTCCATCTACCCGCCTGGAAGTCCACGGTCACGATAGGCATGGCACTGGTTCATCCCTCCTACAAGCTCCGTTTCCCCCCACCCGGCCCCGAAATCCATGCCATCATGGACTTCTCTCCTTCCCCTCCTCCCACCACCCCCCATGTCCTGTCACTCGCTGACTCTACACTCTCAAAGTCGTCAGGCCTCCTTGGGGCTGGGCGTTGGGGCACCACGAGAGACAGGACCTCACGCGGCTCATAGTGGTGAGACATCCAGGGCAGAGAACACGCAGCTACGACACGGAGTGGGGGCCACCGCAGCGGGGTAAGTGCAGTGTGCTTACCCGTCGGGCAAAGCTGCCTGAAGTGACCTTGTGGGCGGCGGTGGGGGTGGGGTATGTCCCAGGGAGGGGATCGCAAGGGGGCAGGAGTGAAGGCCCGAGCGGCGGGTGCAAACACATGCCAAGGTGTAGGGAATGTGTAGGCCAGACTCAAGACCTAAGACTCTTCTGAGGAACATGGGAACTAAGTTTTAAGTAAGTTACACACTGCAGCTGATTGGCCTTCTAGAACCATTACTGTGGGATGGAGAGCGGGTAGCTGTGGAGTAAGGGCAGTGGGGGCCCACGCCCCACCATGGGCAGCGAGGAGGGGCAGGGGGTGCCGGGCTCAAGGGCTGTTGAGAAATAGGATCGGCAGCACTTGAGGAAGGTGCGGGGTGTGAGGGGGCCTCCCGGGCGACGAAGGTTCCCAGCCTCAGCAGCCCGGAGGACGGCGACGCACCGGCAGCAGGGACGGGGAGGCTACCGGGCCCCTGGGTGAGACCAGGCAGGGGCCGGACTGCCGCCTTGAACGTGCCCTCCTGTCGCACCAAAGAAGAGGGTGCATGACCCAACGAAGGGCCCGGGGACCCAGACCCCGTGTGAGAGCGTCTCAGGCGGCTTTGTTTTCTCGTGAAGGGAGAGCGGAGCGCGTGCCCCGGGTGCAGGGGGCAGGGGGGTCTCAGGAGGGCGAGACAAGGACAAGGGAGGAAGCCAAGTTCTCGAGAGCTCACGGGACCCACCGTGGGTGCCTTCTCATCCCCCCCCCCCCCCGAGCTCTGTGCGTTCTGTTCTGCTTCTGCAGCCAATTCTCCGACGGTTGACCCCGTGCCTCCTCTGTGTGTGCCCCACCACCCTGGGAACGAAGTCCAAACTACAGCCTACACAGCCGGACGCGCCCGGGCCCCTGTGCGCCTCTCCCCTGCCGCATTCCAGCTACACTGGCCTTCTCAACCCTGACCCACCAGCCAGCCGCCCCCAAGCCCTCGTGCATCCTCGTCGTGCTTCCTTTGTTTGTACATCACCTCTCCTACTGGTAGGTAAGTTCCACGAAGGCGGGGACCGTACCCCCAACGACAGATCATCACGTTCCATCTATGGAAGAAGGCCCAGAAATATTTTGCCAACTTTCAGTTCTGAAATAATTTTAGACAAGTCGCAAAAGCATCCGCTTCTCCCCTCTTGTTACAGCCGCCGGCATAAGCTCGGAACAGGTGGCAGAACTAAGAAGCCAGCATTGGTACGTCACCCCTGACCGAGCTCCAGACCTCCCTCAGAGGGCACGCGCTCTCCACCCAGGTCCTCTTCCTGGTCCACGATCCGGGGCAAGATCCCAGATTGCATGGCTCAGTATGTCCCCGTCGCCTGCTCTGATCTGTGAGAGTTTCTCAGTCCTGTTTTGTGACCTCGAGACTTTTGAAGCTGATACCGGGAGCACCAGCTTACTCCCTTTTTTCAGGGGTGTCCCTCCTTCTGGGTTGGTCTGAGGCTTTCTCATCGTTAGGTTGAGGTTATGCGTTTGGGGGCAAGAAGGCCATGGAACTGAGGTGTCCTTCTCAGTGCATCATGTCAGCGGTACGGGACGTCCCTCTGTCGCATTACAAGTGATGTTAACCTTGATTAAGGCCGTGTCTTCTGGGTTTCTCCACTGTCAAGTTATGATCCCCCCCCCCCCCTTTGATATTTTGGATCCAGTAAGTTCTACAAAATACCATACTTTTAGTATGTCCAAGATCGTCCACCAGGGGGCGACCTTCTCCGATGTATCTTTATGGGACCAAGCCGGAGGTTTCTAAAGCAAGAGGTCAAGGCTGTATGGGGCAGGTGAGGAGGGTTGCTCCAGCCCACTCCCCCAGGGGAGCCCTCGCATGGTTGCACAGCCCCCAGGGACAGACTCCTGGCTGGGCATCGGGGCCAGGTGTGTGTGGGGTTGGGTTTGGGAAGAGGGTGTTTAATGCTGTTCCTTCAACTGGTTAGAAATAAGCCAAAGCAAATGTCCTTCCTTTCATCCCTCCTACCTCGTGCACAGACACCTTAGAAAAGGTCAGGTACAAGGGCGCCCGGGTGGCTCAGTCGGTTGGGCGTCCGACTTCAGCTCAGGTCATGATCTCACAGCTTGTGGGTTCGAGCCCTGCTTAGGGCTCTGGGCTGACAGCTCAGAGCCTGGAACCTGCTTTGGATTCTGTGTCTCCCTCTCTCTCTGCCCTTCCCTTGCTTAGGCTCTCTCTCTCTCTCAAGAATAAACATTTTTAAAGAAAAAGAAAAGAAAAGGTCAGGTAGGCAAGACCCCTGAGTATGAAACTGAGGTTTAGACTTGGCCCGACCCCAGGGCAGAGGGAATATCGTTCTTTTTTAATTAAACTTTAATTTAGTGGGATGTTTAAAATCAGTATAGACACTACCGTGGGGTACAAGAGAACTTTCTGGGGTGAGGGATATGTTTCTGTTTTGAGTTGGGATGATGTTCTATTTGGCAAAACCCAAGGAACTTTACCCTTCAAATAGGTGCTTTTAAAAATTTTAATAATTTTGATAAATACTTATTTGGTAATATGTATTTAATACATATTAAAAACTTAACAATTTTTGATAAAATGATCATTTAATTTTTAATTGTGGTCAAATACATATAAGGTAAAATGTTACCATCTTAAGAATTTTCTTTTTTTTTCAAGATTTTAGCCTGGAGCCAGACTCTGTTATTTTTTTTTTTAAGTTTTTTCATTTATTTTGAGAGAGAGAAAGAGAGAAAGCATGGGGGGGGAGGGGCAGAGAGAGGGGAAGACAGAATCCCAAGCAGGCTCCACGTGGTCAGGACAGAGCCGGATGCGGACTCGGATGTGACTCGAACTCACAAACCGTGAGGTCATGACCTGAGCCGAAACCAGAAGTTGGACATTTAACCGGCTGAGCCACCCAAGTGCCCCTTAAGCATTTTTTTTAATTTAAAAATATTATTGTATTACATTTATTTATTTTTGACAGAGACAGAGCACGAGTGGGGGAGGGGCAGAGAGAAAGAGGGAGACACAGAATCCGAAGCAGGCTCCAGGCTCCGAGCTGTCGGCACGGAGCCCGACATGGGGCCCGAACCCACGAATCGCGAGATCATGACCTGAGCCCAAGTCGGACGCTTAACCGACGGAGCCATCCAGGCGCCCCTTAAGCAATTTTAAGTCGTGTTCGTGACATTCACATTTTGGTACGTCCGTCTCCAGAGCTGGTAACCTGAAACTCCGTACCCGCTGAACAACTCACCTCTCTCCTTCCCCGTCTGGCCTCTGGAAGGCGCCATTCTTCTTTCTGTCTCTGGACTGGACTCGCCAGTTACCTCGGACAAGTGGGATTGAAGGTACAGTCTTTGTGCTTTGACCAACCCGATTTTTTTTTTTAATTTCAAGTTTATTTATTTATTTTGGGGTGGGGAAGGGAGGGGCGGAGGGAGAGGGAGAGAGAGAATCCCAAGCAGGCTCCACACTGTCAGCACAGAGCCTGAGGCAGGGCTCGAACTCACGAACCGTGAGATCATGACTTGAGCCGAAATCAAGAGTCGGACGCTTAACCTGAGCCACCCAGGCGCCCCCAATAAACCTGATTTTAAAAAGAAGATTAAAACCCGGGCCATAGTTGATAACTCGTGCCGGGTGGTGGAGGAAGCCATCTTTTCTTCCTCACCAGTTCACACGGGCAGAGCTTTGACGTATCCTTCCCGTGTCCTTTGAGCTCCAGACTCATTTCTGGCTCGAATTTTACCCTCTGCAACCAACAGGAAGATTAATAGGCATTTTTTAATGGCTCCCAGGCCTTCAGGCAACCCCCCCACCCCAACCAAATAAAAATAAACATCCCTCTCCCGGGCCAGCCCCATACATCTGTTCACTCCGCCTCCTGTCTCTCGTAGCCCTTTCTGGAATCGCACGTCTTGGTTGGATGTTGACTCAGAGACAGTTGTCAGTGAAACCTAACAGGCTGGCCACCCTGCCCCTTCTTCCCCAGCCAGGAAGACGGTGATTTCTAGAGCGCTATGGGCCTTCCTGAGGGGCCGGCTTCAGAGGGGGAGGCCTCCAGGGGCCTGCACTGGCTGGCCCTCTGCGGATGCAGGTCAGATGGCTGGAGGAACATTCTTGCTTTCTTCCTCTCTCAGCCCCAGGCAAGTCTGACAGGGCCGGTCCCCTGTCCTAGGCCTGCGGCAAAGCGGCCCCTCCAGGAGGATTCTTCATTCCAGGCCTCCGAAGGGAGGAAGGCTTAGGAGCTAAGGCCAGGATCCTCCCTTATCCGTGTTCTTGACCTCCTCATCAGACTTCTGAGCGTGGAAGGAAAAGAAACAGTCCACTGAGGACGGGCCCCCAAATGGTCTCTGTGCTTCTGCAAATTACTAACAGGGTTTCTGGAGCGGGGTGGGGGTGGGGGCTCAGAATGAAGGGTAGCGTTTGCAAACGGGTGGCCCCTGAGCTGAATTTGGCCTGCGGCCACATGGGCTGGGATTTGGGGCCACACGATGTTTGTTACAAAGTTTGAGTTCACGGGGAGCCTGGGTGACTCAGTCGGTTAAGCGGCTAGCTCTTGATTTCGGCTCAGGGCACGATCTCACGGTTCATGGGTTCAAGCCCCACATCGGGCTCTGTGCTGACAGCATGGAGCCGGGTTGGGATTCTCTGTCTCTCTCTTTTTGCCTCTCTCCCGCTATTTCTCTCTCAAAATAACAAATAAGAGTTTGAGGGGCACCTGCGTGGCTCGGTCGGTTAAGTGTCCGACTCTTGATTTAGGCTCAGGTCACGATCTCACCGTCGTCCGTGAGTTCGAGCCCCGCCTCGGGCTCTGTGCCGACAGCTCAGAGCCTGGAGTCGGCCTCCGATTCTGGGTCTCCCTCTCTCTCTGCCCCTCCCCTGCTCATGCCCTGTCTCTCCCCAAAATCAATAAACATTAAAAAAAAAAAAAAAGTTTGGGTTCATTCCTAACGTTTCAAATGTAGGTAATTGACATTCTCTTGGACAATCATTCATATCGGGGAGCAAGTTGGTTTCCACCTGGCCGTGGTGGTGTAGAGCCGAGCAGAAAGCAGCCCACCCTTCCAGGCAGGGCATGAGCCTCCAGCGGGGTCCCTCACCCTGCGTCACGCTGGCTTTTCCCGCGTTCCTTCGCGTTACCTGCCCGGCCCCACAGTTGTACGTGTTTGTGGACCCCAGGCTCTGACTCACACGTTCTGCTGAGTTCAAAGAGCCTTTCATGACTGTCTCGTCTGAGGGTATCAGCAAGCCACAGCCTGAAGGTCAAATCCGACCCACCGCCTGGTTTTGTAAATAAAGTTTTATTGGCACACGGCCACGCCGCTTGATTAGATCTTGTCTATGGCGGCTCTCAGGCCGCGGTAGCGGATTCTGGAAGTTGCAAGAGAGCACGTGTGTCTCACAGAGCCGAAGCTTTCACCCACGGGGGGGCCCTTTGCAAAAATGTTGCTGCCCTCTGACCCGGCCCCACCTCCTTTCGTTAGGAGGAGCAAGCTGAGGCCTGGAGAGGGAAAGAGGGAGTGAGCTCATTCTCAGAAGCGGACTCCGGCCTCCCAGTCCGGAGCCCTGCGTGTGAGATCCCACGTGGAGGGGTTTCAGTACCCCCCTGACACCTCGAGGGCCACCTGCCCTCCCCTGACGGGTAATCGGGATCCTACTGTCTGCTCCGGGGTGAGAAGCCACCAGGCCCTTCCCCTTGCCCTGCGTCTCCTGGCTAACGGTGCCGGGGTGTCTGGTTCCCATCACGGCTGACAATCGGCCCTCCGCACCCCACCCAGGCCTGAGTTTGTCTGTAAACCCTGACATCATTAACACCCCATCAATCGCCTTGCCCTAGCGGCTGGCGAGGCCTCCATCTGGAATTCGGCCCTGGCAGAGATCAAAGTCCGGCCTTCTGGAGCCTTGCCCTGGGGAAGAAGAGGAGGAGGAGAGCGGGCTGGGGTGGGGAGGCGGCCAGGGGTGGGGGTGCTCAGCTTTGTGCCCTTGTGGGCTTGGCCCGGAGCCTCATGGACTCTTAGGGCCTGGGGTCCCGACAGCTTGGTTTGGGGGGGTGGCGCGCCGTGCATTTCTGTCCCTTTGGGCAAGAACTTCACCTCTCTGGGCCTCAGTTTCCAGATGCATAAAATGGGGTTACAGTTCTTCCAGAGAGAACTCAATGGACGTGAAACCTCTTAAAAGTTGGAAAGTTGCATAAAATGATGTCTGAGATTCCCCTTAAAAATACTCACAGGGAAAATCAGCTCAGGGCGGGGGGGGGGGGGGGGAGGGGGGAGGGAGGGCATAGATCTCACAGGGTTGGCAAAGTGTTGATAATTTTGCCAAATGCACACGGGGCTTGTTGCCTTCTCCTCCTCTACTTTTGTGGGCGTCTGGACATTTCCATCATAAGGAGTTAAATGTGAAAATCCGTAAAATCGGGGCACCTGGGTGGCTCAGTCGGTTAAATGTCCGACTCTTGATTTTGGCTCAGGTCATGACCTCACGGTTTGTGGGTTCGAGCCCTGCGTCGTGATCCGTCATGACAGTGTGGAGCCTGCTTGGGATTCTCTCGCTCCCTCTCTCTCTCTGTCCCTCCCCTTTTCGCTCTCTCTGTCTCTCTTAAAATAAATAAGTATACTTAAAATTTTTTTTTTTTAATCTGTAAAATCCTGTAGAAACGTGTGGGGCCATTTTTTTCCTTTTCTTTTTAATTTTTTTTTATTTTGGAAGAGTGGTGTTTCCTGATTGTAAGAAAATAGCTCCTGTCCCTGCTCGTCTCTCAAGTTCATGCTTATGCTGGGGAAGAGCGATTGGAACTGGCTTCAGGGTGTGTGTGTGTGTGTGTGTGTGTGTTTTAGCTGCACACAGCCTTCTGGAGGACCCGTTATATGCTAGCCGCTGAGAGTGCCAGGTTATGAAATGAGAGCGTTTCCCCTTATCCAGAGTGATCTCCTGACATTTCCCCTCCCCTCCTACAGTCGTCCTCCTTAAGTATGCCTTGATGTCCCTTCATAAGGTCAGAGGCAGAGGGGGTGACCCCAGGCCCTTGCCACCTTCTCTGGGTCAAGCCCACGCTTTAGAGTCCACTATTCTTGCCAGTGCTTTGCCTGCTGGGCCCACCTCCCCAGCAAGCCCAGGCCCACATTTAAGTCTGACCTCTGTCACTTCTACCTGTCCCTTGCTGCAAAGGCCTCTGCTCTCAGGTCACCAGACTTAGCAAGTAAAAAACACAGGATGTCCAGTTAAATTTGAATTCCACATAATCAACAACTGATTTTCAGTATAAGTATATCCCATGCCATACTTGGGACATGCTTATCCCGAAAAAGTATTCATTATTTAATGAAATTCAAATTGAACATAGCTGGTAACCCCATCCTGGTGTCGCCTATCATTCGTTCATTCATTCATTCATTCATTCATTCATTTGAACCCTTTCCAGGTGACTGGCAAATGCTGGAGATTGATTAGCGTCTGTCTCCAAGAATCTTCCCGACTGTCCAGGAAATCCATAATTGCCGATAGGTGTTAGAAATAGAGATCCAAGCAGAGTGTGTTGGGAGCTCAGAATCAACACAGCTCAGGATGAGGACACTGCGGGAGGAGGCAGGGCCGGGTGCGGTGGCGTTGACCGCGAGGGCGGCTGTGGCTGACTAGGTCAGAGGCATCCCTGAAGCTATTTTGTATACTTTGCAGTTAATCGGGGATTCCTTGAAATCAAGTCTCTGTCGGTCTCTTGGTCGCTCGCAGACCCAAGAAATACCTGTCAGGCCCCACCATGTCCAGGGCCCCCAGGGAATCCGAGAGACGAGGCCCCTGCCCGCGCGATCTATGGGGACACGTAACAAACAAGCACGTGGATAAATGAATATGTGATGTCAGACGGGGAGAAGTGTTACGAGGAAAGCAAAACGGGGCCCGGTGGTGGAGGGAGTGGGGTGGGGGTGGGGGGTGGGATCTGATGTGAGGTGGGTTTAGCAGAATCACTACCTGGTGTTACACCTGCTGTCTCTCTCACCTACTTCACCATTGTAAGCACTTTGGGTGTTTCAGCTCAGTTCATTCTCCCACCAGCCGCGGGTGGTAGGCACCGTTATTGTCCCCATTGGCCACATGAAGACGTCGGGGCACAGAAAAGTCACATGATTTACCCTCAGAGCCTCAGCTTCCCCATCGGGAAAAGGGGGACCCACGGACCCCCGTGAGGACGAGGGCCACTCTCGCAGCCTCGGCACCTTGCACCGACCACGTGGGTGTGCGTTACCTTCGCTAACAATTGGGCAGCACTTGAGAGCCTCAGTTTCCCCATGAAATGAAAGTGGGTCTGTCCCTCGTTGGACTGTGAGGTCCCCGGAGGTGAGCTCCACCCCTCGTACGGCCTTGTTCTCTCAGCACCCAGCCCAGCCCCTGGCCCGTACAGGAGTACATCCCTGCCCCTGCTTCCGTGGCTCTCAGTCACAGAAAATTCCCCTCCGACGGAAACATCTTCGAGTGCCCATCACGTTACCTTCGTCGTGCGTGCCAATCCCCTCCAGCCTGATGTCCTGCGCAACGTGGGGGCTTACTGAGACCAGACTCATTTGGCAGCTAAGGCCTGGGGCTTTCCCAACTCTGTTCCCCTTCCTGCCAGACTTTCTGTGGGCTCAGAGCCAGGCAGAGCTGAGGAGACACCAGGGCATCTTCAAGGGTCCAAGAGTAACTTTGCCTTTTTTTTTTTTCCTTCTGGCAATACTATGAACTACCAAGCCAAAAACCCTGTGCTCACAAAATACCTCAAACTCTTGGATCATAAATAAAAACGCCACTTTCTGATCAAAGTCTCAGCTTTCCTTGTGCCGTGACCTTTGGGCATTTCACAGAAGCCTAGGGTTCCCTTCTCAGAGTGATGTCTTCAATGCTTTCAACAAAATACAGAAGATGGGACGCCTGGGCGGCTCAGTCGGTTAAGTGTCTGACTTTTGCTCAGGTCACGATCTCATAGTTTGTGGGTTCGAGCCCCGCGTTGGGCTCTGTGCTGACAGCTCAGAGCCTGGAGCCTGCTTCGGTTTCTGTGTCTTCTGCCCCTCCCCCACGTGCACTCTGTCTCTCTTCTCTCTCAAAAATAAACATTAAGAAAAATTTTTTTAAGAAAAGTTTTTTAAAAACAATATGTTTTTTATAACTGATGAATGATATGAACCCTCAGATTCAAGGTGAACAACTATCCCCAAGTAGGATAAACAAAAATAAACCTGTATCGTAAGACAACTGCCGAACCGAGAGCTGAAGAAAATCTTGTCATTGATTGAAAAGAAGAAAATGCCAACAAAGGTCTGACATCACCCTTCTCAAGAGCAACAACAGAAGATAAAAGTGTGAGAACCATCTTCGAAGTGCTGAGAACATAGTATCTGACAACCAGGAATTCTATACCCAGGGAAACTATCCATCAAGAATGAGGGCTGAAATCGACATTTTCAGAGAAACAAAAGAAAAGCTTTTTATCATCAACTGACATGTTGAAATAACTACTAATGTCTATACTTTAGGAAGAAGAAAACCAAGTGCAGGAGGAGGACGAAGCATAGAATATGGGAAGAGGTGGTGAAAAGAAATCGATAGATATGTGAGTAAATCGAAATGCACTAATTGTATAAAACAACGAGTGGGTTTTGAAGACACAAAACTGTGTGGAAATAAATACCGTCACAGGATAATTTGAATAAAAATATGCTAGGGGTGCCTGGGTGGCTCAGTTGGTTAAGCATCCAACTCTTGATTTTGGCTCAGGTCATGATCTCATGGTTCGTGCGTTCAAGCCCTGCATCAGGCTTTGTGCTGACCATGGAGACTGCTTGGGATTATTTCCCTCCCTCTCTCTCTCTCTCTCTATGACCCTCCCCCACTCACTCTCTCATTCTCTCTCTCTCAATAAATAAATAAACTTAAAAAATATGCTAAGTCTTTGTATTGCTGGAGAGGAAGGGATAGATATTGATTAACTCAATTATCTACAATTAGCTCTTAGCCAATGGGACAAATTAAAAATGTAAGTGTAGACACTAAAATAGAATCCCAACCCATGAAAAAGTAAAAGGAGAAAATACATAAAACTAGGTCATTCCAGTAGAAAGAAAAAAAAAAGGAGGGGGGGGGGACAAAAAATGCATAAAAAAGCGTGATAAATAGTGCAAAACAGGATGTTAGCTACAGACCCAACTATATCAGCAGTCACAACAAATCTAAGTAGATCGGTAATACCAATAAGAAGCGTTGTCTTTTTGGAATAAGAACAATAATGTAAAACAACAAACAGCTACGTACTGTTTATAAAAGACACAGCTAAAGCCGTAAGTGTGCAGAGATGAGAAGTAAGCACACAAAAACTTAAGGCAGATGAATACGAAGACCAAGCTTGTATGGCTCTGTTAATATCTGACCAAAAAGACCTTATGGCAAAGAACACTGACAGAAATAAAGAGGCTTTGGGGCGCCTGGGTGGCTCAGTCGGTTAAGCGTCCGACTTTGGCTCAGGTCATGATCTCCTGGTTTGCGAGTTCGAGCCCCACGTCGGGCTCAGTCCTGACAGCTCAGAACCCGGAGCCTGCTTCAGATTCTGTGTCTCCCTCTCTCTCTGCTCCTCCCCTGCTTGTGCTCTGTCTCTGTCTCTCAAAAATGAATAAACGTTAAAAAAAAAAAAAAAAAAAAAAAAAGAAAGACGCTTACAGTACAATGTTAAAAGACTTAATTCCCAGGAAGCTCTCCTAATTTTAAACTTGCATGCACTTAACGTATCCCAAATCCACAATTACTGTGGAAGATTTTAACACGCCTCCTTCAGTAATTGAGAGCTCTACCCGAAGTAAGAACATGGGAGATGGGAACAGCACAGTTAACAACCCGGATCTAATGGACACGCATAGAATCCCACGATTAGAGACCACACATTCTTTTGAAGCAGACGGACATTTAGCATAATTAATGATGGGCGTCCGTTCTCCAGGAGAGGGGGGCGGTGAGGGCAGATGAAAACAGACCAGGTTTCAGGAGGGTGGACGGGCCTGGTTTTGAATCCTGCCTCTGGTGGTGTCACTCAGGTGGGGAGAGAGGGACTCCTCCGGGGATATGATTATTTGTAGGGCGGACCGTGGAGCTTTCTCGAGGGGTGGGGGAAGGGTCGGGGGGAAGTCGCACGTATTTTCCTTCAGGAGCCTTTTCCTTGGGGGCAGGATGCTTTTTCCTGGGTTGAACAGGTAGGGGTTCCCCCAAAAGACATGGGGAGAGGGGTTTCTTTTAGCCACAGACCCGCAGCTGACAGCCACCAGGCCTCCTCCCTGGCCCTGCCTGGCCTTAGGCTCTGTCCATTGCCCTCAGTCGCTTTCCTCTCGAATTTCTTTCCTTCCCGGAGGCAGACCCTGCTGTCTCCTACCCAGGGCATGCCCAAGTGCCATCCTGAGCTGTCCAGAGAGGCGAGAGCGCTGTGTCCTATGGGGTCATCCTGCCTGAGCTCTTCGGACTGAGACTTGCCCGGCCCCGGTCCCTTCTGTTCTTTCAGGCCCACTCTGCCTAGCCCCGTGTTCTTCACTGAGCGCCTGCTGTATGCCAGGCCCTGGGCTGGGCGTCCCCTTGGAGCTTCCTATTGGAAGAGTCAGGACGGGGTTGCAGGAAACGGAAGAAAAACCATCCTGCTATAAGCGATCAGGCATTTCCTGGGGGGCCTACTGGTGCCAAATGCTATTCGTCTTTCTCTCGCTCCCTCTTTCCGTCCCTCTACCCCTTGGCCTTACCACGTGCTCACTCCTGGGCTAGAGGCTGGCTGTGCAAACAAGCTCACAAGCACAAGGTGGTAATCCGAAAGATCTGTGCATTCATTCATTCACACATTCATTCATGAATTCGGCAATTGGGTCCCAAGTGCCTTTATGGACCAGAGGCCATCCTAGGGGTTTGTGGGTTTGTGGCATTAACTCTAACTCCACACACTTTTCCTATTGACACCTGTTATACGGAAACCATTTCGCGTGCATTCTCACCCTTTCCGACACTGTGTGGTAGCTAAGAAGTCAGACTATGGAGCCCGACTGCTTGCCTTTGAACCTAGGCCCTGCCACTTAGTGGCTGGGTGAGCTGAGGCAAGTTGCTCAACCTCTCTGTGCCTCAGTTCCCTCGTCTATTAAACGGGGCTCACAAAAGTCTCTCCCTCGAAGACTTGCTTAAAGATTGATTGAGGGGCGCCTGGGTGGCTCAGTCGGTTGAGCGTCCGACTTCGGCTCAGGTCATGATCTCACAGTCCGTGAGTTCGAGCCCCGCGTCGGGCTTTGTGCTGAAAGCTCGGAGCCTGGAGCCTGCTTCCGATTCTGTGTCTCCCCCTCTCTCTGCCCCTCCCCTGTTCATGCTCTGTCTCTCTCTGTCTCAAAAATAAATAAATGTTAAAAAATTAAAAAAAAAAAAGATTGATTGAATTAATATTTATAAAGGGCTCAGCAAGGTACCTAGCATAGGGGAAGAATTTATGTAAATCTTTGTTAGAAGGTAAAACGGTGTAAGGAAAAGAAAGGTCACCACCCCTATTTTACAGACGGGAAAACTGTGGCCCAGAGAGGAGACTTGACCAGCATAAGTCCGTTGTGCATTTCATACATAACTTTTTCAAATCAGAAATATCTCAGTTTTCTCCCCAAAGAATCATACACGCATTCTAAAATAGTCAAATATTACTGAAGTCTTTGAACTTGAAAGTGACCCGTTCCTCCACTCTTTCCCCCTTGAGATTATGATTTTTGAGAAGTTTGATGCTTAACTCTTCCAGGTGTAACAAAAATGCCCACGTTCATATACACATTTACTAACTGCTTTTGTTTCATTGTGGCTGCATCCCGGACACGTTTCAGTGCTAATACAGAGATCTACCCTGTTCTTTAAGTGGTTCCCTTGCGTTCCAACGTCTGGGTCCACTGTAATCCATTCCGTCCAGTGATGGACAGGCACAGGCATATCACATCACGTGTTATCAAAAGCCACCTAATAACGCATGGCATATGATATCATATAACACATTTATACATAACATGCACGAAACACAGCTGTATTTCTGGACTATGCAACTGACCAGTGGGGGCGCACTGACCATCTCCCT
>NW_026057586.1:78812300-78830321 GCF_023721935.1 Panthera uncia
TGTGGGTCTCGATTTTTCTTTAGACTCTTCTGTGATTTTTCAACTCACCTTCACCGAAGGAACACATTTTGGAGAGGGAGCTGGCAGGAGGCCGGAGGAGGAGAGGAGGGGAAATGGGGAGGGGCAGGGAGCGGAGGGCAGGTCTGAGATGGGTTTTAGGTGGTCCTCCTCCCCAAGGCCAATTTGCATTTGGCTGAAGTTGCTGGTGAGAATTAAGTGAGAAGCACCGGGAGTTCTAAACACAGGGTGAGCAGCTGTAAACAGTAGTTACCGCCCCAGGGCTGAGGTCCGGCCCCCAAGAAGAGGCTGAGACCCACCCCTTGTTGAGAGGGCATGGCCATGGTTCACCAGATGGCAGAGGAGCTCCGTGGTGCCATGCTGGCAGAACTTGCTGGAAAGCTGAGCCCCTCCCCTCCCGCCCAGGGGACCGGGCAAAGCTCCCCCGGGAGGCATTCGGTTACAAAACCACCTGGAGAAGCGGGTCGTGCTGCGGGAAGAGCTAATCGCCACGCACTGCAGGAGCTGGACACTGGGGGGCGCTCTGGAGAAGCCTGGGGAGCACCCCATCGCCGCAAGAAAGATCCCTTTCTTTCCTCTTGCGACGTCTCTCCAGCGCTTTCTACCGGAAAAGCTTAACATCATGCCATCTGGCAAAGGAAAAATGTTTGAACAGGCCCAGATTCCTCTTCCCAGAGCAGGCAAAAAGGTTAATTTGGAGCTAGAGGCAATAAATCGCCTCCTCCCGTGACGGCGTCACCTCCTCTTTGACGACTCAGCGTCCAGATGTACCCCACTGCACACATTTTTATTTTATGTATCACGACCCAACAACATTATATTCCTATCTTACAAGGCACAGCCATGCTTCTTACAAATAAATTCTCACCCTTTTCTGCAAAACGAGGGGGGATGCGCGCTCCCCAGGGTCACCGCAGCTATAACTGGGGGGTATAAATCACTCCTGGGACCCAGTCGCAGCCCCGCTGAACGTTCTGTTCCCTAAAGGCGAGACTGTAATGTCGACTTCTACCAACTTGTCTATAAAATAAAAATGGAAGGCAGAAGAGGACAATGGTTAGCCTACAAAGTCAGGCAAAAGCAAACATAGAAATATTTATTTATTCCGAGGTAAGAAGTAGCATGTGAACATTTGTTCCGTACAGGGTCGCAGAACAAGCAAATAGAAACTACAAAAAGTCATCACGTCCCTGCGTCTGTACCCACATTCCACTGGGTAGTAGGGATCGATCACTCCAGCCAGTAAATTCGTCTTTCGTTTTTTCCTTCTGGCCCAGGGGGGCAAGGAGTCCCAAATATCCAGGTGGTGGTGTCGTCTCCCACCTCACTGGAACCACTGTAGCATCGTATGTGCTGGGTCACAGCCCTCTGCTGTGGGCAGACGGCTGCAGCCTGACCCTCCTGCAGAGCCTCTCTCGTCCTGGTCCCCACTCCAATGGGCATCCGATTCTGTAGACGGGTCCAAGCAGCTCAATCAGACGTATTATATGTTGCCTCCAGAATCCAAAAGGGCCCACCGAGCGCTGCGTCTGTGGTTTTGGCAGTAGGCGGCCTGAACCGCGGATGCGTTGGACCCCACGCTGCCCTGGAGAATTCGAGAGACTCCGTGCCTCCCTTCCTATGTCAGTGGCTGGTCTGAGCTAAACCGTTTCACTCCCCCCCGCCTGTGTCTTCATCTATAAGGTGCAGGGCTCTGGTCAACATTTTACTCATTTGCAAACATTCACGGAGGGCCTCCAAGGTGTCGAGCCCCTTTGCTAGGCGTGGGGAATTCAGGCATGAGCAAGAAAGGTAAGGAAACCTACCACCCCAATCCAGCACATGAAACTCCTGCTGGGCTTAATCCGCCTAGACGTGGTCACATCTTATCTAGCCACAGAGACTTTCTGTGTAACAAAGAGCACGGAGCCCTGCACAGACCACGAAGCATCGCAAGAACGATTTCAGACGTGCCGAGGGGTATGGAGAATAACGTAAGGATTCTTTACGTGCCTCGGCTAAAGAGAGAGAACACACGCTGTTAAAAAATACAGCGAAAACCTTCTTCCAGGGACCCTCTGTCCTCTCCCCTCTGCCTCTGGAGACAACCATCATCCCGTGTATCAGTTCTCACGCCTATTTTAACTAATTTCATAACTTATGATGGATCCATAAACATTGACGCAGAGGCGTTTGCATTCTTTATGAACGGTCTTACCAGATGTTTTTCTCACAACACTGCGTTTCTCGGATATCCCTGCTGATACACGCTGCTCTGGTCCATTCATTTCTCAGTACACATAGTGGCCCATTATTTGAAAACACCACCATAGAGTTACCCGTGGTCCTACGGATCATTTAATTTCCATACTATTACAACCAATGTAGCCATGAACTTTCTTCGCACTTCTCTGGAAGCTTTTCCTAAGAGGGGAATTGCTGAATCGGAGAATGTTCATTTTTGACTTTATACAGTCACGTTTTTTTTTTTTAATTTTTTTTAACGTTTATTTATTTTTGAGACAGAGAGAGAGAGCATGAACAGGGGAGGGGCAGAGAAAGAGGGAGACACAGAATCTGAAACAGGCACCAGGCTCTGAGCTGTCAGCACAGAGCCCGACGCGGGGCTCGAACTCACGGACCGTGAGATCGTGACCTGAGCCGAAGTCGGACGCTCAACCGACTGAGCCACCCAGGTGCCCCTATACAGTCACGTTTTAATGATATTCCGCAGCCCAGGGGCCATAAACATAAAATGTGTACCATCACGCTTATGATGAGCTTTCTTAATTAAAGCGGATCAGAAATACTAAGTCATA
This sequence comes from Panthera uncia, assembly GCF_023721935.1. Lineage (NCBI taxonomy): Eukaryota > Metazoa > Chordata > Mammalia > Carnivora > Felidae > Panthera > Panthera uncia. The sequence goes on from NW_026057586.1 coordinate 78,815,117, forward strand.
AAGGTGACCACGAGGAAGGTTACAAAATGTGGGTTGGGATTAGGACTGGCAAAGAAAGGCTGTAGAAACCACGATTCGAAACGCTCAGCATTTCACGTTGTTAGGGCCCATTCGCCCAAGACTTAAAGGTCTTCCGGGACATGGGACTTCCAGCGCTAAAGCCAGGAGATCCCAGGCACAGGGACGGATGCTTGCTATCTCCCTAGTGACCACACTTGTCCTTGTTGCTTTTTGGCGTCCCCCCAACTGCCCGTGAGAACAAACAGGAATGATCCTGAGGCCAGAGAAGAGAAAGAGAAAGGAGAAGTTGGGAGAAAAGCAAAAGCAATGATTTCAACCCAAATGCTCTTTCCAGACACTCGGATCACGGACAATCACTCAGGCGCTGGTCAAAAACACAGATTTACAGGCTCCCCCAGGCCTGCCCGCCAGAGGCTCCTAATCTCCAGAAAGCATCATAATCACCTGGAGGGAGGCCAAACACCCCTGCAGGGCCCACCCCAGAGTTGCAGATTCAGAATCTGCATTTTAACAGAGTCCCCAGGTGATTTAAAAAAAAAAAAAAAGCTGCCCCTTCAGGGCCACGGTGTGGGAACCAGTGGCCCAGAGATTCAGAGGAATAGTTCCATTACTTGGCCATCAAGACCTCTCCAGGCAGGATGAATCCCACGGCCTTGCCTGCTGGCCCGCAAACGGAAATCACCTCCAGTGCAGACCTTTATCACACCAGGTTGAAGCGATTCATCTGAACAGCAACCTTAATGAGCTTCTTCTTCGGTTTCTAAATCGAGGACTTGGGAGCTGGTTAAGAGTCCATTCTGAGCGATCCCAGTGATGCGACGGTAGGAGGTCATATTAGCTCCGGCATATTTGCGCCTGCCCTGGGCCTTGCGCCCTGAGGACCCTCCCTGCAGACAGCATAGTCTCCATTCTTCGGTCTCAGAGCCGGGGTGAACGATCATAACTCAGACACATCCTCTAGGCTTAGGCTGCCGCTAAGGTTCCGGCATCTCGGTGGAGGGTCCAGCTCAGCATCCCAACTCAATCTCTCCGTGGCCCAATTTTTCACATCTACAAAAAAAAAGTGGTGGTGGGGATCGATTAAAATAATGTGTGTTCCTGCGAGGTAGACTTTGAAGAGTGCCGATATATCCTGTCTACGGGCTGCTGCTTGTCCCAGATTTCCACCATTAGAAATTCATTCTTTTGGGTCTGTCTCTTGTGGAGGAGGGGGAGCCTTCTCTAATCTTCCCAGTCTGGTTCGATGCTCTTGCTAGAGGAGGGGCATCTCGAGGAATACGCCTTTACCATCCTGGGCTTAAGGCTCAGCACAGTTTTTTGCACAGCACAGCCGCTCAAGAAATGACTGTTGAACGAATGAATGGATCCTTGGACACCAATAGCAAAAATGGCTGGCCTGGAGTGGTGGAGAGAGCCCCGGACTGGGAGTCCACACTACGCTTGGCTCTGTAACACTTGGCAGGTCCTTCCCCCAGGAAGGAACTGGGAAAGCAGGTCGAGGGTCTCATCTGGTCTCTGCCTACCTCATACCACACCCACTATATTCCAGCTCCTGACCTTTGCACTTTGCTTTAAACAGTCGGGTGCCTTCCTACCTCAGGGCCTTTGCATGAGCCGCTTCCAATGCTTGGTTTACTTTCACCCTCCTTCCAGGGACAGATCCTCAGCTTCTTGAAAGTCTGTGGTCTGCTGAGACGGACCAGGCGGGGACAGCCTCCCGCCGTCCCGCCCCCGCTTGTTACCGTGTATCTGAGCAAAGGAATGATACAACCTGCATCGGTTTCCTTGTTTACATCTCGTTTCGGGCAAGTCCGCAAAGTCCAGGGGCTCAGGGACGGTGCGAATCGCGGACACCTGGAGCCGTCCCGGGCACATAGTAGGTGCTCGAGAGAATTGATCCCGGGGACGGAAGCCGGGCCCCGGCACGGCGGCTGTGCCCCTCCGCGGCCGGCCGCCAGGTGTCGCCACAGACCGGGAGGCGGCGCGGCGGCGCGGCGGGCGGGCCTCACCTGGCGGCGGCCCCACCTGGCGGCGGCCGCTCCCGCCCGCCCCGCACCCCGCGGAAGCCGGGAGCTCAGGCCCTGGCGTCACCCGGCCCGTCGGGAAAGCGGCGCCCGGAGCCGCGGGGAGGGGAGATGAAAGGCGGGAGGCGGGTGCGGGCCCCGGCAGCGCCAGGTGAGGGTCGGGAGCCCCGCCCCGCGCCCGGGGACCAGGTGCGTCGGGAGCCGGGGCCGCGCGGAGTGGGGGGTAGGGAGGGACTGGGGGGGGGCAGGGGGGAGGGGGGCAGGGGGGGAGGGAGGGGGTGCGGCCCGGAACCCGGATGCGCGGCCGCTCGGCCTCTGCCCCGCTGGGTGACTGTGCGCCGGTCCCCTTCCCTCTCTGGGCGCCCGCGTCCCCCGTCTCCCGAAACCCCCGCGATGCGCTCCTGTGGCTCCGAGTGGGCGCCTCGCCTGGAGCGCGCCCTGCCAGCACTTTCTATTCGCGCCTCCCTCTTCCGGATCCGCGCGAGAGGATCCGAGAGGCGAGGTCACGCGCTCGGCGGGAGGCGGGGGGGGGGGGGGGGGCGGGGAGGGGGTCACACAGCACCCCGGGAGGGAGTTGCAGGAGTGGGGCTTTGGACCCGAGTCTGCCTCCGGGGGGGCCGAGCTCTGCCCTTGACCGCAAAGTCCTGACCTTCCCAGAGACACCCTATTTTTAACTGAGTTACGTCATTATTTTTACGTTTATTTCCGTCCTCTCTGTGTTTTGGGTATGGTGGCAAAACAGACGCAACATAGAATTTGCCATGGTAACCACTTTGAAGTGTGCAGTTCGATGGCATTAATACATTCACGTTGTTGTGCCACGAACACCTCTCTCTAGTTCCGGAACATTTTCATCACCCCAAAAGGAAACTCAGACCCATTAAGCAGTAATTTCCAACTCTCCCCCCCCCCCCCCCAGCCCCTGGCAACCACTAATCTGCTTTCAGTCTCTGTGGATTTGCCTGTTCTGGATATTTAATTTAATTTTATTTTTGGCTCAATACCTTCATTCTATACCAGGCCATGTCAGGAACAGCCCAGGAGGCCAGGAAATTGGAATCTTTGGATCAGGGGTTCCCAAATGTGGCCGCATGTTGGAATCACCTGGACGCTTTAACAAAACAGAAATACCCCAACGCCTGGCTTTCCCCCAGCCCCCCACCGCGCCCCCCATTCTAATTTAATCGGCCTGCGACCCGGCCTGGGCATCCGGAGTTTTAGAAGGTCCCCAGGTGTTTCTAACACGCAGCAGGGTTTGAGAACCATCGTAGAAGCTTGCAACTCCTAGAGCTCTCCGCGTCCCTTTTCCAGATGGGAAGGCTGAGGCCCCAGAGAGGGGACAGGACTTGCTCAGGGTCTCATAGAATTGCTTGCGGCTGAGTATCCTTGCACTCCACCGACGTGCCCCTCACATCCTACCGCTTTAAGGTGCTTGAGCCTCGGTTTCCTCATTTGCACAATGCGTGTCTTCATGGTGCCTACCAGTTGGCTTGCACCAATCAAATGAAACTGTGGCTGTGGAGCGCTTGGTGCCGAGTTTGGCTTACAGCGGCTGGTGCCTCCGTGTTGCTGGTCGGGTGGTTTTGTACTAGGGGGTTAGCAGGGAATGCAGTCCCTGAAGGACCGTTAGCTCACCGAGGACTGGGACTGGGACCCCTCTGTGTACCTGGCCTTCAGTGCAGACCCTGACATTGAATAAAAGCGTTTTCAGTGTGGCAAAGAGGCTATTTTCTAGGACCACAACTCCTCTCCGCCTTTGCTCAGGCTGAGCGCTTTGCCAGGAGCGCCCCCACCTGTTCCACCTCCGCCTCCCCCCCCCCCCCTCCCCGGCCACCCTGCCCACTCTTCAGGCCCAGGACGTTGAGATCCAGTAAATGGGTCCAGCCAGGAGCGATTGGGTGGGGGGGGGGGGGGGGAGGGCGGTCCATCCTTTAGACCACCATGTATGTGTGTCTTGTGACGGGGACTTGACTGCAGTGTTCTTTGAGGGGCAGGGTCCGAATCTCCTGTCCCTCCCGCGGTATCACACAGCAGGTATCAGGGAGGTCCCCCCTGAGGCCTGGATTGATCTTCACCTCCTGGGGGGGGGATAGGGGACGGGATCCTCGCTGCTTCTCTTCCCCGTTCTCCACACGCGCGTCCCAGGGAAGATCACAGTGGGTGCCCCCACCCTCCTCCCGTTCGTGCTTGCTCATAAAATCTCATTGTTGAAGGAGAACAAGGTGGCAGGGTCTACACTCCGGGGAAGGTGGGCCCAGCCCCAGGGGCCGACGTACCGTGAGCCTCCAAACAGTCCTGGTAAACCCCGTCTCTTTGCCGGGGCTTCCTTGGCGAACGCGAAGCCATGTGGCCCAGGACTGGCCAGTGGGACCCAGTGCAGCTCCGTGGGGCGTTCTGGGAAACGTCCCCTCTCTCCAATCCCCGTGGCTTTTGGAGGCTGGCAGGAGAGGCTCACGGCGGAGCTGAGTCCCCGAACTGAGGTCAAGTAACATGGGTCTCGACCCCTGGCATCCGGGGAGCTCGCAAACAGCCCTGGGCAGCTTACCGTGGAGGAGTTGGAGGGGGAGATCAAGCCCTATTGTTTCAGGCCGGCCTGGAGAGATACTTTATTACTTGCAACTGAGCACATTTCTAACCACTACAACTCTTGCCTGCACAGGTCCTTTCCCGTTCAAAGACAGAAGGAAGGCCCGGGGTGGGGGGGTGGGGGGCCCGGGTTTTATTTCAGCTTTTCTTTCTCCTTAGCCCTTCACTCCCTGGGGTTTATTACCGCTTGTAGCATTTGTACTGACAAAGGCTAACATTTAAAAAGAAAATTTTTTTAGAGGTGGGGGAGGAGCAGAGGGAGGGAGAGGAAAGAATCTCAAGCAGGCTCCACGGCGCAGAGCCCGACGCGGGGCTCGATCTCACGATCCCGAGATCTGAGCGGAAATCAACAGTCGGACGCTTCACCGGCTGAGCCCCCCGGGCGCCCCCAGGTTGACATTTTTCATCCCTCCTGTGCCCCGGTGCTTTATGAGGCTTGGGTCAGCGTTGCTCCTACAACCTTGCGACGTGTTTTACAGACGAGGAAACGGGGACTCGGGGAAGTTTAGAAGCCTGATGGTTGAGAGCTCCGTCTTGTCTGGAGCCGACGAATCCTCGTTACCCTGGCAAGTTGGCCTCCCTCACCTCCAGAACGCTCTGGCTGATTCCTTCATCGTCGTTTGCTCCCAGTGTGCGATTCTTTGTCCCAGAGGCAAACCTTTCACTGCCTTGTATTGCCAGCCAGTCCCCAACAAATATATGCCCTGTGTTTAAGGGGTGTGTGTGTGTGTGTGTGTGTGTGTGTGTGTGTTGGGAGGTAGGTGGAGAAAATGGGACTTATCTTCAGTAAAAATAACAGCCATCATTTATCAAGGGCTGGCTAAGTACCAGGCACTGTGGCTTAGTTAGTACCCCCCTCTTTTTTTGGGGGGGGGGTTATTTAATGCCTGCAATAGCTCAGGGGAGTTTTTCAAGAAATCAAGCCTCTGCATGGTCCAATGATTTGCCTAAAGTCACCCAGAGTGGATTTGGAACTAGGTCTGTGTGTCTGAAGCCTGTGTCTTACTTAGCCTGGGGCAGGGAATGTAGATGTGTCAACAGTCCATGTGTCTCCAACCAGGCGGTGTTCCTTCCTCTTTAAGGGAAGAGATACCTGAGCTGAGCCTTGCAGGGTGGGCAGGGCTCCCAGAGCTGGGAAGCCACCGCGTTCTCCTGGGGGTGGGGAGGGGGGGTGGGGGCAGGAAGGGCCTGGGCACACGTGCCTAGATGCGACAGTGTGTTTCTCCGAGGGAGCGGGGGTTATAACTATAAAACCAGCCCAGCCGGTCTCTGTGTACCTCTTAGCTGTGACTTAGCGATGTGACTTAGCTCAGGTCCTGGGATGCCACCCAGGCTGGTGAGGAACACGGCCCAGGCGAGCACGGATCCTGCTGGCTCCTCTCGAGGGCACATCGGTCCCGCTGCTGGCCTCCTGGGAGAGCCGTTGACCCAGGCGATTGATTTCCTTCCATTGGAAGTCCCCGAGCACCTACTGTGTGCCGGGCACAGCCGTCGCCCTCGCGAGCGCACATCGGCTGGGGGAGACAGGCGTGACAGTGATCCCGAGGTCGACAGCACCCTGTATCATGCCAGATGGTGCGCCCCTGCTCTGTGCTTTCCATTTGGCTCATATAACCGGGCCGACTCGCGATAGGTGGCGTCCTCCCGCCTGTACTCAGGAGGGAGTCAGAAGTCACGTGACTTGCCCGAGCTCCTGCGGCTGGTAAGTGGTCCGGCTGGTAAGTGGCTCAGAACTTGGGGTTCTGAAGTTTAAATTCTTCTGGTTACCTCACGCTGCCTTCATCCCATGGTATCCCCGCATGTGGGGCTCCAGAGGGAGAGGATGGCCCTAATCTGGGCAGGAAAAAGAAATTGCCGGGAGAAGGAAACCAATGAACGTATTATTATTATTATTTTTTTTTTAAGTAGGCTCCACACCCAGTGTGGGGCTTGAACTCAAGACCCTGAGATTAAGAGTTGCTTGCTCTGCCCACTGAGCCAGCCAGGCGCCTCCCCCCCCACCCCGTATTATTACTTTAATTGCTAGGAAAGCTAGCATTGATTAAGCACCAGCTAGGCCTGTGTTAAGCCAGCCATCCCACAACCCCCCCCCCCCCCATTTAATCCTCACATACCCTATGACATAGTCACCAGCTTCAACTCTGTCTTACAGATGAGGAAACTGAGGCCCAGAGGGATAGATAACTCGCCAAGGCCCCAGGCTCATTGCGGAAAAGCCAGGAGGTGAACTGAAACCTTTCTGGAAGCATTTTTATCGCCTCCCATGACGTCGTGCTGGTACAAACCGGTTCCCTGGAAAACACAAAAGAGACACACAAGAGAACACAAGCGCCTTTGATGTCTATGTTGGGTCCCGTGATGCCCGCACCCCCCTCGCGGCCGATTTCCAGCCGCCAGCGGTTTGACCACCTCTTTAACTCTCAGCTCCTAGCACACTGCTACATCACCTTTCAGAGCGGAGGGCAGGCCAGTCGTGCAGGGGGACCCTGGGCGGCTTCCCGAGCGTGTCTTTGGGGAGTGCTATGTGCCGTGGTGCCCCTCTGAGACTTGAGGAGCCCCATCTGTGAAATGGGCCCGACCGTCCCTTGCCTCTCTCGTCTGCCTCTCGGGGCTTTGCAGCTGCAGGTTCCAGCGGGTACGTTTATTCCCTTATTTGGATCACTGTGGGGGAATTAGGCTGGGCTGGGTGGGGCTGTCGCTCCTTCCCCTCCGCCCTCAAAAGCTTTCACGGTGATTAGTTTACCTCCTGAAGGGATCTCGTTCCAACCTGACCAGGAGGGCTTCCAAATCTCCTACCTGAGATAAGAAGGCTGCCTCTTGTTTAATCTCTTAGCTTAGAGGCCACCAGCTTTAATATTTAAGAGATGGTTTCCAGGCTCAGGGCGGGGCAGGCAGAGAGCTAGATGGCCTGGCCTAGTTCGAATGTGTACGTGTATCGGGAAAAGACCCTTTCGGCTCACCAGGCCCGGGGCGCCCGGCCCCCCGAGTCATTTCTGTAGGGTGGGTTTCACCTGTACACGGACCAGGCACCTGACAAGGGGTCTGTAAAGTCCAAGGGTGGGTCGGTGCCTGTCCCCACTCCCAGACCTAGATGCGAGTAGCACTTGAGGCCCGTGTCCCTTGGCTCCCTCCTCTTTCCCTCAGTTGGCTTTCTCCTCTCAGGACCCCTTGGGAGTCAAAATTCGAGAAGGGAGCAAACACCTGAGCGAACAGCCGGTATGTGAGCGCATTTCTGGGTGAGTGAGGCTGGCTCTCGGCCTCAGGCGGGTCTGAGTTTTGTCTTTATTTCTCGCATGCTGTTTGTTCCTAGGTAAGTCACTTAACTGCCCTGAGCTTCAGTTTCCTCCCTGCAGTGGGTGATGGGGTGTCCGCTTTTGGCTGTTTTTGAGACTTTAATAGGCCCTTAGAAGTGCCCGATAGTAGCTTAGTTTAGTTTTGTTTTCTAATACATTCATTCAAGATGTAAGCATTCATCCAAACCCCTGCTGGCTAGACCTCAGACCTGTCACCAGGGCCCCCAGCGGGAGGGCGGGAGAAATAGCCAGAGATCTACAGCCTTGGGTCTTGAATTATCCGAGTCTTGCCCCGAATCACCGAGACTTCTGAAAGATCAGCGAAGGTGTTCGCGCCAGTGTTCCCCACGTTCACGGGCGAAGGTGGTTTTGCGGACAGTGATATGATGAAAGCAATCGGCTGGAATAAATTGGAGGAGGTTTTGCTTCAAGCTATTACCGCCTAAGAGCCCCTCCCCCGCCCCCCCCCCCATAACAACCTTTTATCAAGAAGACAATTGCGTGCGATGTAACATTGCAAAAGAAAAGTTTGGTTTTTTTGCATTTATCCAAAACTGTGGCTGTGTGTTCTGTTTCTGTACGCAGAGAAGAGTGCCACCTCTTTTCTCTGGGGAAAGATGGCCCTTTATTCTGTGACCGTGTCCTTTTTAGTTTTCCTTTGGTGATCAGCAAATACCCTTTCCCTCATGGAATGAAAGTGGTGATGGTTTTAAGCTTTTGAAAATTGGCTTTGAATAGGCATTGCCTGTACACGGTGCAAAGCTAAAAGGTAGACTGTTCAAAGCAAACCGCCCTCCTTCCCTCCCTGCCTCTCAGTCATGGGTACCTCCGCTTGTATGTAAATCGTTCCTGTGATCTTGTCTAGCTCAGGTGTGTGCTCCCGTGAAGAGGGTGGTGCCATCCCCCCGCATCAGCCCTTTGGGGAGATGTTGGGGAAAGAGGTTAAAAAAGATCTTAGATGCTATTTGAATTTTATAATCGTATGCATAGTGCCGCCTGGTGTTATATTTGATTTGGGTGGGACCGTCTCATTGGCCAGGCCCACTCACCATCACGTGGTTGCTGTGGGGAAGCAGGCTCTAGCTTATGATGACACCCTTGCTTCTGTCTTTAATGTCATCTTTGAGGTCCTTACCCCAAGCTGTTTTCTGCTGGTGCAAACAGCTGAGGAAAGTTCCTCTTTTGTTGCTTTAGGGCATGTTTGTGAGTAGGCTGGTTCCTGTCTGCTGGGTGCTCTGTGGCCGTGGAAGCACCTGGATCTCAAGACCGGATCCATAAATGCATATTTGCTGATAATAATGCTCATTAGAGAAGGCAGGTGCATGGTGGGGAGGCTTGCTGCAGGCATGCAGACATCACTAATCGATCACTAGCAGACATCACTAATCGATCACTACACACTCCTGTGAGATCAGACAGGGCCTCAGAATCCCGCTCAACACAGCGCTCTAGGGAGGGGCAAGGGAGGTGGATGGTAGACGGCACCAGATGGCCCTGTTGTCACACCTTAGTCTTTGGTATTTTATAGATCAGTGTAATTTCTAAATTTGTTTTTTAATGTTTTTATTTATTTTTGAGGTGAGACAGTGCCAGCAGGGGAGGGGTAGAGAGAGAGAGAGAGAAGGAGACACAGAATCTGAAGCAGGCTCCAGGCTCTGAGCTGTCAGCACAGAGCCTCACGCGGGGCTCGAACCCACAAACTGAGATCATGACCTGAGCCAAAGTCGCACGCTTAACCGACTGAGCCACCCAGGCGCCCCCGTTTTAAAATATTTTTAAACTTATAAATCAGTGTGATTGCTGAAGAATTAGATGGACTAGCATTAAGCTGTCAGTTTTTCTTTTGACAGAGACTAAAAAAAATCTCAAAAATCATCATTACCTGCGTGGATCGGAAACATATATCTCTATTTCCTATTGGAAGCTCACTAAAAAAGCCAATGAAATCATCTTTAAGAGCACAAACCTACAAGTTCAAAGAGAATGGGAGAAGAGAGATTAGGTTGTAAGAAGTACCTATCTTAGGTAACTTTCTTGCTTGCTTCCGACCCCAGGCATGTCAACAGGAAGTTTCAAAGTCTAGTGATAAGACAGAGGTCAACAAACTTTTCCTAAAGGGCCAGATAGTAAATATTTTAGGCTTTGCAGGCCATATGGTTTCTGCTACAACTGCTCCCCTCTGCCGTTAGGACAGGAAAGCAGTCACAAGCAATATGTGAAGATATGGGTGTGGCTGTGTGCCAATAAAACTTTATTAACAAAACCCAGCTATGGCATTGCCAGAACAGATCATGACACTCTCTCCTGACCTCCCATTGTCTAAGTCAGTGGGCCTCAACATGTCCCTTTCCTCAGTATTATCATTTTTTATCTTGTTCCTAGCACTAAATAGCGCCTGAAAGTATCTCCTTTAGCTATTTATTAATCTGCATGTCTGTTTGTTTTAGGTCTGTTTCTCCCCAAACAGAGCCTGGGATGGGAATCTGTGAGGGTTCTCTCAGATGAGGGGTGATGGAAATGTGGTGAGATGGGGGAAAAAGCTAAGTAAGAATATGATTTTAAGGACAGACAGATCAGTGGAACAGAATCCGGAATCCAGAAATAAATTCGCACACATATAATTTTCAGCAAATGCCCCAGTTCCATTAGGAAAGGAAAGTCTTTTCAACCAATAGCACTGGAAGAACTGGATAAATGTTGGAAAATATAAACCTCAATCCTTACGTTGCCTGATGGACAAAAACTAATTTGAGAAGGATCATAGACCTAAATGTGAGTGCTGACCCACAAACCTTTTAGAAGAAAAAAACACCAGGAGAATAGTGTAGCAATCTTGGGAGTATGCAAAAGATTTATTAGAAAAGACACTAAATGCACTAAGCATAAAGGGGAAAAAAAGATAAATTGTACTTCCTCAAAATTAAAACTCCTGCTTACCCAAAGACCCCATTAAAGATGAAAAGGCCAGGCACGAGATGAGGAAAAAAATGCTTGCAACAAATATAGCTTATGGACTTGTATCCAGAATATATTAAAAACACTCACAAGTTCATAATAAAAAGACAACTCAATAAAATGGGCAAAAGACTTGAATAGGCGTTTGAGAAGAAAAGCTCCCAAGCATGGCTTATTAGCACAGGGAAGGGTTCTCAGCATCATTAGCCATCAGGGTAACGCAACCTTAGGGCACAATGAGCTATCTCACCCCCCTAGAATAGTTACAATAAGAGTCTGGCCACACTACATGTCGGCAAGGATGTGGACCAACCAGAACTCACACTGTTGGTATAAAATGGTGCAACCACTTTGGAAACTGTAACGTTAGGGTGTATGCCCATCTTATAACCTCCTTGTTCCACTCGTAGGTGTGTTGACCCATATGGCAACAGATGTTCACAAAAAACGTGCAGAAACTTTTATAGTGGCTTTATCCACAGTAGCTGAAAGTTGCGTATGACTCAAATTTCCATCCACGGAAGAATGGATAAATAAATTGTTGCCAAACCCTAAGAGACTCTTCAACACAGAGAACAAACTGAGGGTTGACGGGGGGCTGGGGAGAGGGGAAAGTGGGTGATGGGCATGGAGGAGGGCACTTGTTGGGATGAGCACTGGGTGTTGTATGTAAGCCAAATTGACAATAAATTATATTAAAAAAAAAAATTGTTGCCAGCATGGCGACTGCTTGGCTTTCTGGCAAGAGTTACTCAAAGTGGCTGGGGGCAGCCATAGGTTTGAGTTTAATGAGTGGATTATTACTGAGTCCTGCGAGGGAAGCGTTGTCCCTCTTGGGATTAGGGTCTTGAGACCCACGGGGCTCCACGTGGCGGGATGAAAAGCACAGTTCCTCAAGCACGCTGCTGGAGAGTGATGGTGAACAGAGCCCCCTTCTAGCCTGTCTTCCCGCCATTAAAACGTCAGGTCTCTGAGGTCAGCTGCTATCTGTCTCCTTCACCGATGTACCTTCGGTGCCATCATGGAGCCCGGCACACATTTAGTTCTTGGTTAATACTTACGGACCGATTGCCAGCGACTGGCCTGATGCTTTACGAGGTATGTTTAAGGAATATCAAACAATTCTAGTTTTCTTGAAGACGTCCAATTTATTTTATGATCACAGAGTTATAAATGTTTATCGTAGAGAATTTAAAATCTATACAAAGCAGAAGAGAAATCAAAATCACCTGGAGATAACCCCTGTGCACCAGCACTATACCGTGAACTTGGTCTATCTACACCAGTGGCTTTTTCAAACAGCTTCCCTGAGCACTGGCGTGTCCGAGAAGGTGCCCAGGGCATTCTCTTGAGAGGAAAGAGAGGCGGATACCTGCCTCAGAACAGGAATAACTTTCAAAGCTTTATTTAAGTTTTATTTAGGAAAAAAAATGGGTTGGCAACAAAAACAATAAAAAAGGTTGAAATCCACCAGTCTCCACTGGGGAGCTGGCAGTTTTCATTCAGCTGACATCTAATTTCATATCACCATCAATAAATAGAGCAGATGTTCCGGGCTCTCCTACCACGCATGGCAGTTACTGGCACTTGACCAGCCCTTGGTGTAGACTCTCCTTCTCCTAAGAACACCGCACAGTTGTGTGATAGACAAAAGGAACCTTTTTACTGCAAAAAACCAGATGTTGCCGACTGGAAAAGACCAGTGGTGGTTGAAAACAGAACCATGAATGAGTCATGTTCAATCATCTCAGACAAGCATAAAAGTATATAAGAGATTAGTGCAGAAGAGAATTTATACCAGGCTCTGCGCTGTCTGGGAACATGATTTAGATTAAAAGAGGGGAAGAAAAAATATCTCTGAGCCACCTGGAGTGCCGTAGTCAGAAGGCTTTTAGGCTTTGGATTTCAATATCCATCACCATAACCTCTTAGATTATTTTTATTTTTTGAAAGCCATTTGGAGGCCTATCAAAACCACCGACCTGAGCTAGACTTTATGGGCTTCTGATTCAGGCAGTATGTCGGAGATGTGACAGGCTGTCCTCGTAGCCAACAGCTTGTCCGGCCTCGGGACTCAAGCCCGCAACCGTGTCGGCCGAGGCATATCTGCCCTCTGCCCCTTTGGTTTGGTGCTGAGACCGAAATATAGGCCCCCTGTTCAGCTGTGCTTGGGTGTGTTGACTTATTCGAGAATATCGCGCTGGGGGAAGGGCTCAGGGGGCGGACAGGAATGGTGCAGTTGCCTGGTGTCTGCATTTCTATCAAAGAGCTACTTCGTTGCTTTGAAGTCTCTGATTGGTTCTGTCCTTGGCTTCCTTTGGTTTTGGAGAATACCGTTGACTTCTCATCCAGGAGCCTGGTTGCCACACAGCTTGACTTGGCGAAGGAGAAATGCTATCCGCCAACACGTGGTAATTTCCAACTTCTTAAGGGTAGCCATTCTGGTGAGAATGGAGTAGTGTCTCATTTTGGCTTTAATTGGCATCTCCCCGGTAACTAAAGATGTTGAGCGTCTTTTCGTGTGTCTGTTGACCATTTGGAGACATTTCTTTTGTGACCTGCCTGTTGACCCACATGCCCACACCAGTAGAAGGAAACGTTGGGTGTCGCTGTCCCGTGGAACACAGCGATGATATGGGAGACCCAGACCTTTATCCTTTCTCGTGGATCAGGGATTGGATGTGGGTCCCCCTGTGTGAAGCATGTCTTTTTATGCTTCTTAAAAAAAAATTTTTTTTTTGAATGTGTATTTATTTTTGAGAGACAGAGACAGAGCATGAGTAGGGGAGGGGCAGGGAGAGAGGGAGGGAGACACAGAGTCTGAGGCAGGTTCCAGGCCCAGAGCCCAGCGCGGGGCTCGAACTCACGAGCCACGAGATCATGACCTGAGCCGAAGTCAGACGCTTAACCACCTGAGCCACCCAGGCGCCCCAGGATGTCTTTTTAGTCTGATGTTTTGACATCTGGAAGCTTGCTGACCCTGAGGGACTGCTCCTTCCCAGGACTAGCCATTTCCCCTGGGGAGAGTAAATGAGCCACTTGTGACCATGCCTTTCAGATGCAAACCGGCCGATCCAGAGCCTACACCCCAACTGCCTCCTCTGTGGGCTCTCGCGCTCTGGGCCACCGTCCGCCGGCCTTCGTCACTCCAGGACCAGCTACCAGACGGCGAGGGGCAGACCCTCTGCCCCAGAGCCTGCCAGATTATTCAGATGAGCTGATCCAAGCCTGCTTCCCCTGCTTCCCCCCTTCCTCTCTGGGGAAACCAGACACAGTAAATGCTGTCACGCAGCTTGGCCCTGTGTGGTGCAACTCCCTCCTCCCTCCATCTGTGAGTGTAGCAAACCGTCTTTTCGATGGCTGTCATTTCCCAATCTGCTGGCTTTACTGTCCCCAACTCATATGAAAGTCTACATTTAAAAACACACCCCAGGGGCGCCCGGGGTGGCTCAGTCAGTTAAGCATCCGACTTCAGCTCAGGTCATGATCTCGCGGTTTGTGGGTTCGAGTCCCGGGTCGGGCTCGGGGCTGACAGCTCGGATCCTGGAGCCTGCTTCGGATGCTGTGTCTCCCTCTTTCTGTCTGCTCCTCCCCCGCTCACTTTCTCTCTCTCTCTCTCTCTTTCTCTCTCAAAAATAAATAAATGTTAAAAAAAAAATTTAAAACACAGCCCAGGAAGGGGCAGGACCCTGCACGAGGCAGCTGTCTGCATTGAGGGCCGTCCCTGGAGGGACCGTCTACCAACAGCGCCCCCAGTGCCTGGACACCAAGTCCTTCCTTGAATGGGGTGGTCGGTGAAGGTCTAGGTGACCCTTCATTCCCGGGCCGGAAGTAGGGGAGGCGAGTGAGGCATCCAGTGCCCCGAGAGTGAGTGCCGCCCACATTTTGCCCCCTAGATGCCTCTCTTGCCTCACCCCTGTCCCTGTCATGCTTCTCTCTTCTGTCTACCCAGCAGCTAGAGAGATCCTGTGTTCCTCCTTTGTCCCCATTTCCCCTCCTCCCCAGGGCTCCCTTCTCACTCAGGGTAAAAGCCAAAGGCTTTCCCGTGCCCTGCGAGGCCCTACAGGGTCTGGCCTCCATTACCTGCCTGCCCCCGTCTCCCAGTGGCCTCCTCACTATCCCTCCACAGGCACATCCCACCCCAGGACATTGGCACGTCCACTGCCCTCTGCCTGGAATTCCCTTCCCCCGGATCTGCCCTTGGCTCACGTCTTCACTTCCCCCAGGTCTTTTCTTGCCTGTCATCCCTTCCTTGGTTCCGCCTAGCTCCAAAATCCCACTTCCCCATCCCCGGACCCTTCCTGTTCCTCTGCCCTGCTTTATTTT